>NW_004524841.1:1276366-1283991 GCF_000260255.1 Octodon degus
CTAGAAGTCCTCACCCCATGACTGCATGAGGCTTTGGGGGGACAACTAGACACAAACCATAACAAAGTCCAAACTACGTAATGAGATATTGTACCAAATAAAGAAAGAAAGAAAATTTTAAAAAATTCATCAGTCTGTATTAGCAGCAGTATACAGAAGTTTTTAGAAACATGCTTTATTATAAGACATATGATATTCTAATAACAATTTTTAATTAATCATATCAGAACATCTCATTTATTGAATGAATCTGGAAGGCAATGAATGTAGTGGATGATTTGTCTCACTTAAATCACTAAAATAGAATAATTTACATGGGCCCTGTATTACTCAAAGGGCATTGAAGTTTGGAATATCTAGAGCAATTTTCCCACTATTGTAACCAACATTATCCTAAAATATTACTGAGCATGTAAAGGTACAGGAAATAATAAACTTTTATTCTTTTGACAACAGAATTACCAACCAGGTCTTCTTTAATTTTATTTATCTAGCTCCAATTCCCATCCAGCATATGGGCTTTTTTCCAAGACAAGTGACGTTAAACAGATGAAGAAGAAAATGTACCTTCAAGTTATTTTTCATGAAAACTTCAGAGTCCTAGAAGGGAGAAAAGGATAATAGCTAATTGATTTTTATCTGTGTCTTTTTTCTGTAAGCCCTGAATTAACCTGTTTTTTAACTTATTGTAAACTTGTGCACGAATTTAAATTTTGGGGCCGACCAGATAGTTCAGTGGACTAAAGCACCTCCTTAGACAGAATGCAGCAGATGGGGTTTGATCCCTGGCATGATGTGCCAGCTCCACTCCCAGGGAATGCTGAGACAGTGATGGAGACTGGGCATAGTGGTGCTCGCCTGTAATCCCAGTGCTTGGGAGGCTGAAAACATGAGATTCACTATAAGCCCGATCTATGTAGTGAGACCCTGTAGACCCTACAGACCCCATACCAAATACATGTTTTAAAAAAAGAATTTTAACTTTGTGAAGTATTTTAGTATAACTAAAAAATCTCATTGACATTTTCAAAATAATTTGAAGCTATCTCTGCCATTCCTCCTTTATAACAATTCAGCAATTATAAACTCATGCATGCCATGTTCAGTACTTACAGAGTTCTTAAAATGCTTTAATGTGCTTTTACAACCATTATTTATTTTTGAACACTTCTTGGAGGATGAAAAAGCAGATACAGTTCCATTTTATAAAGGGAGTGATGAAAGTTATTTTAAGTTAATTGAAGAATAAAATGAAAATTCACATCTTGGTTTTGATCCTTTTTTTATTTTTTTATCTACATACATAATTCAAAGTTTGTACTTGTCTTTTAATTTGGCTTAACAACAGTCACTGAAATAATACTCATATGTCTTTGTTGAATTAAAAATGTCTTGCAATTTGACAATATGTTTCTCTTGTACTATTGACATAATTAGCAACAATTTTATGTAGTTCATTTAAATATCTCTAGACTGTATATAATTACATAACCAATGACTTCATAATTCAAAAAAGTCCTCCTTGAAGTTGTCTTTACCCTCAAATGATTTCAACACATTTTCCCACTGAACGTCAGACAGGTGGACTATCTTACTTTATTTTTTAACACAGTGCAAAGTAGTATTAAAACAGAAAATTACAAGTGATATAAAATTTCACCTAACAAAATAATGTGCATTTCACAATATTTGTTGTAGTGCATAGTTTTGTCTTCCAACTGGTAATTCATATTACCAGAAATATGCATGCAAAATTGGAAGAGAAAAGAAAGAACTATGCAAGATATTAAGAAGAAAAAAAAGGAAAATTGAAGAAAGGAGACAAAACAAATTAAGTATTAACTTCTCCTTTCCATAAACAAGTCAAAATCCAAGTACAGTTGTCTAAAACATCCTGCCTACATACATAGATAAGTCTTTTTCCCCCACTTTCTTTCCTATCCTTCTCCTCCACTCAGTAACTCTTTACAATTAATAAGTTCATTGCACTTTTATACAATCTATTGTTCCCTTCAGATTCCATTTTCCCTTTTGGGTTCTCACACTAAGAGGACAATATGATGTTTGCACATGTGGGTCTGATTTATTTCACTTAAAAGTATGGTCTCTAGTTGCATCCATTTAGTATGAAAAGCCTGAATTTTATACTATTTTATAGCTGAATAATACTCCATTGTGTAAAAATATCATATCTTCTTTATCCATTCCTGAGTTGATAGGCATCTGGGTTGTTTCCAGGATATAGCTATGACAAATTGTGCTGCTATAAACATGGATGCACATATGTCACTGTGGTATGTTTTCATTCTTCTGGAAAAATATCCAGGAGGGGAATAGCTGCCTTGAATGGGATATCCAATCCTAGCCTTTTCCAGACTCTCCACCCTGCATAGTGATTGTACCAGTCTGTTTTCCCACCAATGATGGAGAAGCATTCCTTTTCCCACACACTCCCTCTAGCATTTGTTATTCACTGACTTCTTGATGTTAGCCATTCTTTCTGCAATAAGTTGTTTTAATTTGCATTCCTCAAATGACCAATGATGCTGAATATTTTTCTTATATATTTACTTGCCATTTGGATTTCTTCCTCAGAGAAGTATATCTTCATCTCAGATAGCCATTGCTGGATTGGATCATTAAATTTGGAGGGCCTTTGTTGGAGAGACAGATGGCTGTAATTTTTCCCCAGTTGTGGATTTTCTTTTTATGCTGTTGTAGCTTTCCTTTGAAATGCAAAATCTTCAAAAATATGAGATCCCAGTTGTTGATTCTTTGAAGTATTTCCAGCGCAGTTTGGTTTTAGTTCATAAACTCTCTACATACTCCTATGTCTGTAAAAGTCCTACCTACATTTTCCTCCATAACATTTAGTGTTTCTGTTTTAAGCTATAAATCTTTGATCCATTTTGAATGTATTTTATGGCATGGTGATAAATATAGGTGTAATTTTAGCATTCAGCATGAGGAAAGCCATTTTTTCCAGCACAATTTATTAAAGAGGCTCTCTGTCTTCCAGTGAACATGTTTGGCTCCTTTCAAAGATAAGATGGCTGAGTGCGATTTTAGTTATGTTTGTACCTTCTAATGTGCTTCTTTGACCCTCAGGTCTGTCTCTTTTCCAGTAACCTGCTGATTTTTTTTGGTGGAACCAGGGATTGAACTCAAGCCCCTGCACTTGCCATCTCTCTGGCCCCTATCATGCTGATTTTATCACAGTAGCTTTATGGTACAATTTCAGGTATTGTGATAACCCCTGCCTTTCATTTTTTCCCAGAATTGCTTTTGATATTTTGGGTCTCTTCTGGTTCCAAATGAATTTGAGGAAAGATTTATCTAGCTCTGTAAGGTATACTAGCATTCTAATTGAGATTGCATTGAATCTGTATAACAATTTTGGGAGTACGGCCATTTTCATAATGTTGGTCCCCCATCCATGAGCTTGGAATACCTTTCAATTTCTCAAATCTTCCTCAATCTCTTTTTAGAGTAATATAATTTTCACTGTATAATCATTTTACTTCCTTTGTGAGATTGTTTCCTAAGTATTTCATCTTTTGGATATTATTGTGAAAGTTGTAGTTTCCATAATTTGTCTCTCAGTGCATTTATTGTTTGTATACAAATATACTACTGGTTTTTGTATATTGACTTTGTATCCTGCTTCATTATTGAATTTGGTGATTAAATCCACAAGACTCTAGGTGGAGTTTTTGGTGTCCTCCATGCAGAGCATTATGTCATCTGCAAATAATGATAATTTCACTTCTTGTTTTCCAAACTGCATAATTTTCATCTCTCTATATTGTCGAATATCTCTAGGCTACATTGAATAGCATATAACTATATTGAATAGAAATGGAGACAGTGTCTTTCTCCTTGTCTTTTTCCTGATTTTGAATTGAACCTTCAGTGTTTTTCCCATTTAATATGATGTTGGCTGTTGTTTTGTAATAGATGACTTTTATCAGGTTGAGATATAGACCATCTATTCCAATTTTCTGTATGGTATTTTTTTTTCATGAATGAGTGTTGGGTTATGTCAAAAGCTTTTTCTGCATCTATTGAAATGATCATATTTGTTTTGTTCTTGGCTCCATTGATGTTGTTTATCAAAATTATGGATTTGCCTATGCTGAACCATGCCTGCATTTCTGGAATGAATCTCATTTGTTTGTGATGTACCATCTTCTTGATGATTTGCTGCATTGTTTGCTATTATTTTATTGAGGATTTTTGCATCTATGTTCATCAGAGAGACTAGCCTATAGTTTCCTTTTTTAGGTGGATAATTCTCTGGCTTTGGAATCAGAGTAATAGTTGCTTCCAGGAATGTGTTTGGGAGAATAGCTTCCTTTTCAAGTTCATTGAAGAGTTTAAGAAATGTTGGCATCATGTCTTCTCTACATTTCTTATAGAATTCAACAATGAATTCATCTGGACATGGGCTTTTCTTTCTTGATAGGTTTTTTATTGTATTTTCAATTTTGTTTCCCATCATTGGATTATTTAGTTTGAGCAACTTCTTAACTGAGATTTGAAATATCATATGTATCTAGGAAACACTCCATTTCATGTATATCTAGGAATCTGTCCATCACATGAGAGCAAAGATTTCAGAAGTATGTATTGATGACCCTCTAAATTCCTCTAGGGGTCTATAGTGATTTTGCCCTTTGTATTCCTTATTGTATGAATCTGGATTTTTCTTTCCTTTTTTTTAATAAGTTGGTTAGGGGTTTATCAAATTTATTTATTATTTCAAAGAATCAACTCTTTGATTCATTTATTCTTCATATTGTTTTTATCATCTCCATTGCATTAACGTCTGTTCTAATCTTCATAATTTATAATATTCTACCTTCTTTGTGTTTTGTTCTTGACTTGCTCTTCTTTTCCTAGAAGCTCGAGGTTTAGCAAACATAGTTTATTTGGGCTTGTTCTGTTTTCCTAATGTGTTAATTTACTGTTAGAAATTTCCCTCTTAAGGTAGCCTTTATGGTATCCCACAGGTTTCAGTACATTGTATCTGCATTTTGGTTTAATTGTAAATATTTTCTAATTCCTTCTTTAATTTCATCTGAGACTCACTTGTTAAGGAGGTTGCTATTTAATTTCTATGTGTTTATGGTGTTTTTATAGTTTCTTTTGTCAATAATATCCAGTTTCATTACACTGTGGTCAGCTAGCATGCATGGGATAATTTCAATTCTTTTGCACTTACTTAAGAATTCTCTGAGTGTTAATATATGGTCTATTTTGGAAAACATCCCACATGAAGCAGAGGAAAATGCTTATTCTGTTGTTGCTGGATGAAAAGGTCTAACAAGTCAATTTCTTTTTTCACACATATGTTTTAGTTATGTTATTTCTTTGCTGATTTTTTGCCTAGTTGATCTATCTCTTTGTGACAGTGGCACGGTAAAGTCCCCCACTGCAATTGTATTTTTGCTCATGTGATTTTTCAAGTCTGTTAAAATTTGCCTTATGTAAGTAGGTGAATATATATTCATAATTGTTAGCTTTTCCTCTTGCAGTTTTCCCTTAACAAATATGGAGTTACCCCATTTGTCTCTTTGAATAAGTTTTAGTTTGAAGTTGATATTGTCTACAACCAGAATAGCTACGTGGTTTTTTTGTTTTGTTTTGTTTTGTTTTGTGATTTTCTGCGGTAGGGAGAATTCTTTTCCATCCTTTGACATTTTGTCTGTGAATTTCTTTTTGAGTTGAATGTGTTTCTTGCATGCAGCACATTTTTTGATTTTGTTTCCTAATCAACTCAGCTAGTCTGTTTTTTTTTATTATTGGTGAATTGAGGTCATTTACATTGTTTTATAACTGATACATATTGATTTATCATTGTCATGGTATTTGCCTGTTATAGGTTCTTTAATTTTTCCCTCTTTTTAATTACTTGCCCTATTTTGTGGTTCCTTTCTATTTTTCTTGTAGCTGTGGTCATTTCTACCTCTTTCTAGAATATGTATCAGTACTCCTTGTAGGACTGGTTTGGTGGGCATCAATTTCTTAAGTTATTCTTTGTCATGAAAGGATCTTATGTAGCCATTGAATTTGATAGATAACTTTGCAGATACATCATTCTGGGTTGATAGTGTTTTTTTTCTCTTCAGCTCCTGAAATATTTCATCTCTCTTAAAACTAACAAGGAACCGAGCTTTTCTTGATTTGATGATCTGTGTTTAAAAATCTGCTGTGATTCTGATAGGCTTCCCATTGTAGGTGATTTGTTTCTTCTGTCTTTCATCCTTTAATACCCTTTTTTTTTTTCCTTGCTGAACTTCAGAGATGTACCATATATGTAAGTGTAGATTTATTTTGATTATGGCTTTTGGAGTTCTATATGCTTTTGGATACATAGCATGCTGTTCTATGGCTTTTGGAGTTCACTTACAGAACCTATGTCAGGTTCTTTTCTCAAGTTTGGAAAATTTTCTGTTAGTGCTACAAATAGTCTTTTGTTATCAGTTGGGATGTCTCTTTTTGCTTGATTGACACCTAATATTCTCTTTTTATGTATTTAACACAGAGTCTACAGGATCTCACTACACAGATTGGACTCATAGTGATCCTCATGTTTTCAGCCTCCCAAGGGTTGCGATTTCAGGCATGTGCCAACACACCCAGTCTCAAACACCATCTCAGCATGCCCGAGGGTCAGGGCCTACCCAGCATGCCAGGGATTGAACCCCTGAGCCCTGTATCTGCCTAACAGTTGCTTTGATCCACTGAACTACCTGGCAAGCCCAACACTTATTATTATTATATTATTTTTATTTGCATCATCTAATAGTTGTTCAATTGTTATTTTCTGGTTCCTTGTTAGTTTTAAGAGATCCTTTATTTCACATTCATTAGTTGCAACACTGTCTTCAAGGTCTAAAAGTCTTCAGTTTCATTCAAGCGGTTTGCCTGCTTTCAATGGAGTTCTAAATTTCCTGGATATCTGTTTAAATCTGGTTCATGCATTGTGATTCTTTCTTGTATTGTCCATTCAGTGTTTCCATCATTTTTTTAATCTCTATTTTTCTATCTATCTCTTCTTTAGCTGTGCTGAGCATTTCTTTAACAATTGTTGCCCTTTCTTTTCAGACCTGAGAGATTATTTCTGCTATTATTTCTTCTATAGCACGATGGATTTTTTTCTTTACTTCAGTTGCTATCATTTCAGAGACTTCAGTGTATGATTTCGAAGTTCATGTATGTCTTTGTCTCATGGATTTGTTCTGAGTGGGCTGTAGGATTGAGAATGCTTTTTGCTCCTGCATTTTGGCATTTTTAATGCTATCAGTAACCACCCATATTTAGCAGTGGTGGGAGAGTGATGAGGCATGTGTCAGTAAGTTTTCTGCTACAGTGGGTAGCAAGGTATGTCTTACTAAGGCTCTAACTACCAGTGGGGGCTACTGTCTGATACTCAGCAAAGCTTCACTGCAGCTGGTGAGTTTGTGCTGGATTCTCTAGGATCCCATGAGCTGCCCTGAATCTTTCTAAGTTCTCAAAAACATTGGACCAGTACCACACAAGCTCCTCACCTGGACACTGGGGACCCAAGGACACACATCGCCAGAGTCCCACAGGCTGGGCAGAGTCCTCCTAAGTTCTTA
>NW_004524841.1:1284091-1284831 GCF_000260255.1 Octodon degus
GTAGTCATCTGTCTGCATTTGGAAGGCTCCATTCTGCTCCAGCCAGAGCATCGTTTGGAAATGCCATCAACTGTGCACCTGAGAGTCCAGCTTTTTCAGCCTCACAACAGCGCATAGAGCAACTCTCCAGGAGTTTTGATCCTTAGCCTCAGACTAGCACTGCATCCTTGCTCCCTCTTCTTGTGAGGTACCCAGCTTCATGGCCTCAGTAGACACCTGGTCATCTTGCTCTCCAGTGTGCGGACTGTAGCCTCTTCCCCTTCTGATCCTGGTTCACCAAGCTTATTTAGTAAATCCATACATATCTGATGTAAGTCTTCCCAGAGTGCCATCAGTTAGCATAAATGAGTAAGTCACAACCTTTCCCTGTTTTTCCACACTCATTTTCCTCAATGTTCAGCTTCTCAGGGACTTGGCCCTTCTATGTCTCATGCTTACTCTTTTTTTTTTCAATAATTTTGTTGAGAAACAAATAGCAATGAGATAGTTTCAAATCCGATTAGTAGCACAGCTTCGATAATTAATACATTGCATATTGTTGTCTTAGTCGTTATTCATTGTACAAGATGCAGATCTGATATCCTGTTTACAAACACTATTGGAATGAATCTTTTTATTCATTGAATTAAGAGAATGTAGCTGTATATCTAGCCTATATTGAATATACAGATACAAAATGATCTTTCATCTGTATCCCCATTTTTTGTTTAATTTTGTCAGAGAAAGGTATTCCATTGTCA
>NW_004524841.1:1286878-1289223 GCF_000260255.1 Octodon degus
CAGTCTTTACCTCATTCTGCCAATGTAAGGAGAGCAGAAGTTTCTCTAAATGTTTTTTATTGGAATCAGGGTTGGACAAATAATACAATAATAAAAAGTATTTTAGTATGTGTTACTTTTTACTCATTGCTGGGACAAATACCCAACACTCAAAATGAAGGAAGGAAAGGCTTATTTAACTCACAGTTACTGGAGGGTTCAGTTCATATTCCACTGGCTCCAAGGCAAACAACAGCAGTATGTAAATAATATATGTTTTAAACATGTACAACTACACAACTAAAAAATATTTTATTGCACAACTATGATGCTTCCCATCAATAGAAAAAGGAATGTTTTATTAATGTGGTTATGTGAATATTTTAATTGAAAAATATTACACTCATGGTGGCTTATGTAAGATACTTTATAAATTGTTTTCATGGAAAAACAATTTTTGGATTAATATTTTATTCATAAATCTTTCTAGGCTAACTTTAACATATTCAATTGAGTTAGTAAACTCTATTTCCTCCCAAGAGTAGGCAACATTTAATAAACTTCCAGAAAATACATTTTTCTTCCTATCTGTAAAGAAGATAATCAACTGCCATAGATACAAAAAAATAAGACATATTAAATATGTGTCAATAGACTTAAAGGAGAAAAATAATTTTATCCCTGTTCTGTAGTGACACTTTAGTCCAATGTATAATTGATAAGGAATAAACTTTGATCTTTAGTCTTCAAAGATCCAATCAAATATATTTTACATTTAAAAAATGTATTTAAAGGTTAATCAGATTATTTGTATGTGAAACGAAACTACTATTTTCTATCTGAATCTCATAAAGAACCTAAAGGGATTTTCTCTCTTCTCATACAAGTGTCTGGCAGAAGAAATTCCTGCAATGTTATGAACAGAGCCCTTAAATTACATCCCAAGGCAAAGCAGATCTCTCTAGGGTCCATGATGTTCTAGGACCTCAGAAATTTACACTTTCAAGAAGTTCCACCTTATAGAATCCATTTTTCAGTCTGTCTCTAATGCCAATAAACAACATACAGGCAATTTATAATGCAGTAAACAGACACAGGGATTGGCTTCTTTTGCTGAGAAGTTTAAACAAGGCCAGTAAAACAATGACACTCTGAAAATAACCTCCTTCATCTTGTGTATAAGCAATCGATATTAAGACACTAGAATTACTATAACACCAAGCTAAGTAGTTTGAAAATTTCTTGCACTCTAAATAATAGCAAGGGCTACTATTTAGGGAAAAAATTGAAGTATGTATTATTATAAAACTATGTAATACATAAATATTAAAATGCATACATTGCTGTTTAAAAGGAAAGGAGAAATTCATGCAAGACATGATGATAGTACAGACAAAAGTGTTATGATAAAATTGTGTAACAAAAATTACTAAAACCAATAAATAGGGCCAGCCAAATAGCTCAGTGAATTAAAGTAGCTGCAAGCAGGCACAGGGGTAGGGGATTCGATCCCTGGCCCTAAAGTGCTGGCCCTGCCCCCAGGATACACTGAGATGAAGATTGAGACTGGGCATAGTGGTGCATACCTGTAATCCCAGCACTTGGAAGGCTGTAAACAGCAGAGACACTATGAGTCCGATCTAGTAGTAATACCCTGAACACCCTGTAGACCCTTTCCTAAAAGACAGGAAAAAATAATTAATTAATTAATTAATTAATTAATTAAGTAGATCCACAGTTGCTTTGGATACACTCAGAGTACTTCAGTAGCTGTTTCATTGATTTATCATTTTACAAATGATTGCAAATAAATCTACAATGGAATGTGGGTGTGTCTTTTAAAAATTTTGTCTTACAAGTAATCGTATGTTAATTTTTCATAAAATAAATAGAAGTCTGTTTCATTAAAATTATAGTATAATTTCACTTCAGCTCAGAAGAGTGATGTATAATGTTGACCATTTAAATGTCTTATAGAAGCAATTAAATATCATTTGGCTGTGAAATATAACAAAGATTCAGTTAGAAAAATTCATAGCTATAAACATAATAATTTCTCAAGATAACAATATTCAGAACATTTTTTTCAAATGAGTATCAGTCTCTAAAATATGTTCATGTATCTGTATATGTGATTGTAAAATACAGGGGATGAGATAGACAGTCTTGGTCTGACATATATAAAAGAAAGCTGTATCTTAAATGAGGATTTTTATCTGAAATTTGTAGATGTCAACACAATCATAAATACACTTTATTCTCAAAGAATAAATAAGCTAACATCCATATAAGAAAAAAATTGGGGGCTGGTGAGATGGCTCAGTGGTCTAAAGCACCTACTTAGAGCAAGCTTAGCAAAGCATGGG
>NW_004524841.1:1289323-1296991 GCF_000260255.1 Octodon degus
CAGATTTGGACACTGTTCTTTCAAATTCATTTTTCTTCCATTTCTCCTTTAAAATTTTCATTACTCACATATATTATTTCTTTTCCATGTTCATTGTTTTAGTTTGTTAATTTTTAAAATTTTTATTTTTAGTACAGGATCTACAGGGTCTCACTACACAGATCAGACTCATAGAGACCCTCCTGTTTTCATCTTCCCAAGCACTAGTCTCAATCTCTGTCCCAGCATGCCTCGGGCCCTGCACACTGGGGAACAAACCCCAGTCCCTGCACTTGTCTAAGCAGGCTCTTTAGTCCAGCTCTCCCTTTCATAGTTTTAGATGTTACATTTTCTGTTTATCTTTATGGATATTTTAAATTTTGACCTTGCATATTTGACATGAGGAAAATCATAAAGTTTTAAGGTCAAATCACACCATTTTTATTTTCAAATTGATTTTCTAAGAACTTTGTTATCATGCCTTTAAATAAATCACTATTTTAAGTTTTTACTTTTAGATAAATTAATTTATTTGATTATTTTTCCTGCTTGCACTTTATTTCTTTCTTTTTTGGGGGGTTGGGGGAAGAACAAGGGATTGAACTCAGGTCTTTGCACTTGCCAAGCAAGTGCTTATTTCACTGAGCTATCTCTCCAGCCCTATTTCTTCCTTTTGAAATTATGTTTTATTCTTCTCATTTAATTCTTTTCAGGGGAGCTTGGTGAATGATATTCTCGGTCCTTCTTTACTGTAAAATATTTATTTCACATCAATCTCGAATAACTTTAGCACAGAATTCTGAGCACACATGTTTTATCTTTTCAGTTTTAGCACTTTGAAGTTGTCCTTCCTCTGTCTCTGTCCTCTGGACTCTGCTGCTCACTGCTGGTACATTTACCTGCTGTCAAGGTCAATAGGACTTTCTCAGTCTTTTGTAAGACACTTTAATTTCATACAATAGCTTCATTTTAAAATTTCTCTCCTGAGAATGCATGTTTTTGTTGACTCCATAAATGCTTGCTTATTGCCTGTCACTAATTGGCTTACCTTTCTCTGGCAGAACTTGGACTTCACCAGCGTAACCTCAGGGCCACATACCTATCATTTACTTCTCATCATCCATTTCTCCAAAGAGCATTCTCATCAATGAGATCACCGTTAAATTAAGATTTCCTCTCTCAATTGCGTCCAACAATATTTTGTTTAATTGAGCCATTGGTTTTCATTAACAGAAGTTATTGTTACCCTGCAGAAATTATATTTGTTTCTTCTCCAAATCTGAGTTTTTAATTTTTTATTTATGACTTTTATAAACAAGTCACTTGAACATATTCATTGTTTTTTTCCATTTATCTTGCAATAATATTCACTTTCCCATATGGAAGACTACTTTTGGCATGTTTAATTAAGTGAGAATAAATCTTCAGTGAAATATTATATACAGGAGTGCTGGTAGCAGACATGGAAGCTATACAAAATGAAAAGATAAACGCTGTAAATGAAACAACCAAAAGAGGTTGAAGAATAAATACTCCAGGAAGAACTCATCAAAATAGATGCCTACATTATCACTGAAGAGTTTGGAATTATTGTGTTAGAGAGTTAAGGTAATCTACACACACTGAGAATTTCATCCTAACCTGTTTGAAGTGTAGCCTGGGGACAAGAATTCTCACAAGAAGTTTGCTCCATTCAGCAACTTCTCTAGTTGAAGGTCTGGGGGGAGGCTGCATCCTTTCATTATGTGAGTGTCAACTTGCATGGTTCTGGACTTCCACAATTTTCCTCCTTGCAACCTTCATGAAGGATGTCACTTGCCTCCTGGCCAGAGATCCCACTCTTGTCTCGGGCATGTCATCACACTGCAGTTCTAGTCCACGAAGTAGCACTCTCAGCTCTGAAGAGCCCATAGCACAGTGATTTGCATCATCTGTGACTGCTTCTGATCATTCCCACTCACCCTGAAGAACTCAACTTGTCATTTAAAAGACTGCCTATCTTTTCTAGCCTTTGAATTTACATGTAGCCATGTGATTTTCAGACATTTTAATCCACAATCAAGAGCAAGCCCTGACAACATCTATTTTGGCTTGCTAGAAGAAAATATGTTAAGGTGGTTAATTTATGAAAATCAGAATTTTTATCACATTTATGGAACAGTCCAAGATCAAGGGGTCAGCAGCTTCAGAGTCTGGTGGGGGTTGTTTCCCCATTGATGACATTTTGTTCCCACATGGGGAAAAGGAGGCTGCTCTCTAGGGCCTTGTACTAGTTGATATATGGTGTCAACCTGAGAAGTTAGAAGTTTAATTGAGTGACTCAGCAGAGAGCCAGGATTCTTACTTTGTACACATCTTCATCCTATGCAAAGAAGATGCTGTGGACATTGTATGAGTCCTACACCCCCACCCCACAGTAGCCTGCTTATAATGTAAGGAGGGGAGAGAGGCTGGCTAGAAGCCACAGCTGCTGTGCCTCCCTTTGTTCATTGCTATTTTCTGTTTCCAGGAATGGCTGTTCCCCGCCATGTGCCACTCTGCCTGAGAGCCAGCCAAGTACAGATTAAAATCTCCACTAACTGTGAAATAAATAACCTTTCCTTCCTTAATTTTGGGTGCTGGGTATTTTGCCCCAGCAATGAGATTTTGAAAAGTAACCAAGACAGAATTTGGTACCAGAGAAGTGGGGTTGTTTTTGTAACTATAAACATGACCATGTGGATTATGAAAGTTTGGGAACAGCTTATCAGAAGAGATAGGAAAGGTACGGAAATATTTCCCAAAAGAGAAGCACTAGAACGACATCAGCTGTTCTGTAGGGGAGATTCTGGTCAGAGCTCAGAAGATCAGAAGGCTGACAGAAATCCTGCCCCTTAAAACCAGGCTGGGGAGGTTTCTGCTGAGAAGGAGGACTATATTGGGTGTTGGATTCCAGATCTTATGTGTTACAGCTTGGCAGAAAGTTTGTCTGCATTTTGCTCTTGTTCAGAGACTTTGCCTGAGACTGAGATTAAGTGCAGCTGACTGATTATTTGGCAAACGAAATATCAAGGCAGTTGAATGTTGAAGCAGTGGTATGGCTATTGTTAGGGGCTTCTAGTCAGATTTATTTTGAGAATCAAGAGAAAAAGCCCTGCAAGATGATATAAAATGTGAGTTTGGCCAGAAAGGAAGCAACAAAAAGGCTATGGACTGCAAATATAGAGCAAAGAGGATCTCCATTGCTCAGGAGGCACAGAAGAACAGAAAAATGTCCTGAGGGCATCACAGGAGGTGAAAGGTCTCCACCCTTTGTAGTCTCAGAACTGCAACAGTGAGGGACTTTGCTTTGAGAAAAAAGTCACAGAGCACAATGTTCCAGAATGGAAGCGGAGGCCACACCAGGCTTCAGAATGGTGGTGGCATAGGGAATATGTTCCTTGGAATCAGAATCAGAGTGCTCAGAGTGCTCTAGGCCCTCGACCCCTACAGCCAAAAGAGAAAAAACCTGGCTACTGCTCCAGCTGGCAACAGACCTTGGCATCATCCATGTGGCACTAGTTGTAGGTGCACACGGAATGCAGGAGTTCTGAGATTAAAACAGCTTCCACCTAGATTTCAGAAGGCTTTGGAGGCCAGGCAGTGTGCCTCTGGAGGGCAGTGTGTAGAGTTGTGAATGCGAAGCCTCAGTGGAAATCCCAGAGGTTTGGAAGAGTTAGGAATGTGGATTATCTGGGGAAAGCTGCAGGGAGGGAGCAAAGCCAGCCCTGAAAAAATATATGTGAGCTACAATCAGCAGAAGTGCCATGGAGGTGGAGCCAAGTGGCACTCACAATTTGCCACAGACTGCCTTAGATGTTGAACAGGGAGCTACAGGACTTGCCCTGTGGGATTTTGGACTTGCTTTGGTCCCAAAGCTTTGTATCCTTCTGTTTTCTCCTTTTGGAGTGGTACTGTTTTTCTTGTGCCATTACATGTTGGAGGTGTTTAACTTGGGACTTGGAATTTTCTGCAGTGCTGAAACTGTTAGGATTTTGGCAACTCTAGAAGATATATACTGCCTTTTGCATAAAGGCATGTACATGTGCCTTTGGGGGGACCCAGGGACAACATGTTATGGTTCTAATATAATATAGTGTTGATACACTTAATACTGGCTCTTAAGGATTGTTAAAGCTGTGTAATAATTTCCTTGTTGTGAAATGTTAAAAACAAACTTGCCTTTGTACCTGGAAACTGGTTTAAAGCAATGAGTCTGGTTGTGAAGTTGACAAGTGGTGAATCATACTGGTTGATACATTGTGTCAACTTGAGAAGTTTAAAGATTTAATTAAGTGACTCAGCGTGGTACTTATTATGTCAACATTCTCACCCAGTGCAAGAGGAGGGCATAGACATTGTTTGACCTCTATACACCCACCCAAGGGTCATCTGCCTGTAAGGTAAGGAGGTAGACAGACTGGCTAGAAGCCACAGATATTGCCCCTCCCTTTGTTCTTTGTTCTTTGCTATTTTCTGTTTCCAGGAATGGCTGTTCCCTGCCATGTGCCACTCTGTCTGAGAGCCAGCCAAGTATAGACAAAAATCTCCACTAACTATGAGACAAATAACCTTATCTTTCTTAATTTTGGGTGTTGTGTATTTTATCCCAGCAATGAGTGAAAAGTAATTGAGACAGGCCTCTTTATTGGCTCCATTTTCTCATTCATGAGGGTGTAGCACTGGTGACCATTAGATTTCAACATGCAAATTATACAGGAACAAAAAATATTCAGTATGTAGCAACCCCACAATTTATTTGTTGCCTATTCCAATTCCCCACCTTAAAAATTCAGTCTTTGGAATGCTCCTACTAACACTGTCCTTTGGAAATCTGATTAAGATTTCCTATAATAAGATTACTTAGCAGGGCATGATGATACAAAACTGTAATTACAGCATTCTGGAGGCTGAAGCAGGAGAATTACAGTGAGGTTATGGCCAGCCTTAGTTACAAAGCAAGTTCAAAGTTAGCCTGAATTACATAGAGAAACCCTGTCCCAAGAAACAGGAGCTGAGGTGATAGCTCAGTGGAATAAGTTCTTGCCTGACAAGTACAGAGTCCTGAGTTCAATCCCTGATACCACAAAAAAAGAAAGAAAAAAAGAAGAAAGAAAGAAAGAAAGAAAGAAAGAAAGAAAGAAAGAAAGAACAAATGAATGAAAGAAAGAACAAAAGAAAGATTACTTGCATTTTCATTAAGCTATTTAGAAACTCCAAGCCATTTAGTTGATGCCATCCCTGCTTATGAAGCCAGCATCCAGAGTTAAAGACACTTACTTTTGTAAGTAAAGTCATTTAGTCATTTTGCACAAGCATAATTTCATGATCAGTGTAGCCACCTAAAGAAGGAGAAGTTCATGGTTAAATTGCCATATGCGTATTCCATTTTTTTAAAATGTATTTAGTATAGAGTCGAGAGTCTACAGGGTCTCACTACATAGATAGAACTTGTAGTGATTCTCCTGTTTTCAGGCTTCCAAACTCTGGGATTACAGGTGGGCAGCACCATGCCCAGTCTCAGTCACCATCTCAGTGTGCCCCTCAGGTGGTGCTGGCATCGCACGGCAAGCCGGGGATCAAACCCTGGCTGCTACACTCTGTCTAAGCAGGTGCTTTAGTCTGCTGAGCTATCTGGCTGGCCCTTGCATATTCCATTGTCACATGCCTCTCCAGTCGTAATCTTTAAGAACAACTATCAGTTAAAATGTTAATTTTTTTTAGAAAACCTGTTCGTTTATACATCATGGTATAAATTCAGTCATCGTATCATTTAAAGTAAGACAAACCCTACATCCAGTAGGGTTATAACAAAATATACAAATAGTCACTGTAATTTTTTTTTTTTATTTCTTAGTACAAGGTCTACAGGGTTTCATTACAAGATTGGACTCATAGTGATCCTCCTGTTTTCAGCTTCCCAAGTGCTGGGATTACAGGTGGGTGCCACCATGCCCTTTCTCAGTCACCATCTCAACATGCCCCAGGGGCAGAGCTGGCACGGCATGCCAGGGTTCAAACCCTCATCCCTGAGTCTGCCTAAGCAGGTGTCTTAAGCTGCTGAGTTTGGCCAGCCCTCAAATAGTTACTCTAATTGTGTGTGACCATTAAATGATAGTTTTTGCACTGAAGCTTCATAGTACTGCTCTTGATAAGCAATCACATTTAATTTCACTTCTTTTCTTAGTTAATATTTAGTATATTTTGTTCTTTTCTAATGTTTTGTTTTAAAAAATAGGGTGTTAAGATATTCTATTAAACATAATAGAAACCTAAAAACACAACCAGAAATTTGTTTCTACCTTCTAATTTCAAATGATCATAAAGTAAGAGCTTTCATACCACCTACTTATTTCCAAACAAGTCCTTTTGCAAAATAGTTTGATTTGTATATCATTTAGCAAAAGGAGGGTTTTTTTTTTGTGTGTGTGTGTGTGCGTGTGTGCGTGTGTGTGCGTGTGTGTGTGAAAACATGTTCATATGTTCATATAGTCAATTTTACAAAATACTTGTTCTGCTGAAAACAAAATTTTGCCCTCACCTCAGTTTTATCACATAATTTTATTTCAAGCACAATATTCAGAAATACTCCATTTAGCAAGGGCTCTGGGAATAAAATTCATAAGACAGATTGACTTCTTCACTTCCCCTTGGAGGGGACGTTAAAAGTGGAGTTAAAAGTGCACATTTTCCTCCTTTGACTTGGTGGGCTCAGTGCATGCAGGTTAACTTATTTTTTAAAGGGTAATATTTTTCAATAAGGAAAGTTAAAAGTTAATAACACATTGTTAATAATGTGGTAATGATGGTAATTATAACATTTCTTGTCCCTTTCCAGCCTGTGCAAGAGTTCACCCGGAATGATAGCTGTTAAATGTCAGATCGAGCCACTTCTCTTGATGCTTCAAATTCGCTTTTACTGCTTGTGTTTCTTCTGGCTTGCAGAGCCCTGCTGGACCCGGCCTCATCTGCATATCCGATTTCACATTCCCCCACTTCTTTCTCTTCACTTCTGCCATACTGGGGCTGTGACTGCTCCTTAAATGAGCCAAGCGCAGTTTCTTCTTTGAGTTTTCTTTTAAATTAATTTTATTGAGAAACAAATAGCAATGAGACAGTTTCAAAACAGGTTATTAGGACAGTTTCAATAATTAATACATTGCATATTGTTGTCTTCATAGCATTTATTCATAGTACAAGATGCAGACATGATATCCTGTCCAAACACTATTAGTACAAATATTTCTTCTCATAGAATTAAGACAAAGTAGCTGTATAACTATCCTAACTATTTTGTATATACAGATACAGATACATAACTTCATTTATATCCCCTTTTTTGTTTAATTTTGTCAGAGATGGGTATTCCATTGCCATTTAAATATTGTAGGTCCTTGAGTTTTTCAGTTTTGTTTTTTGTTTTGAATCTCACTATGTAATTCAGCCTGGGCTTAAACTCACAGTGATCCTCCTGTCTCAGCCTCCCAGGTGTTAGGATTACAGATGCATGCCACCAAGCCTGGACTCTTGCACATGAAAGCTGCTCTCCTAGAATATTTTCCCACTGATTTTCTCAGTACCCCTCACGTGAGGGTGAAAGAAATCACCCTAGACTGTACAGCACTTAACTATTACCATCACCTTATCTTGTTTTTTTCAAAGTTTTATTGA
>NW_004524841.1:1297091-1300386 GCF_000260255.1 Octodon degus
AAATAATAGATGGCCTGCCAGAATTATATTTTTGACAAATTCTTATTTTCTATGAGTAGAGTTATTTTAGGAATTATGATTTTAAAGATTGATGAGAATGATGTATAAAACTAGCAGCTGTCAATTTTCCAAAAATGTACATAATTTTCTTATTTTATTTCACTTGCTTATTTAATATTTTGTTAGAGCACCCTTGTGGGAGAGAAAGAGGAAATTGTACCTTGATATAAAGCAATTTTTTTATGTATTTAGTGCGGGGTCTACAGGTTTCCACTGCACAGATTGGACTCATAGTGATCCTCCTGTCTTCAACTTCCCAAGTGTTGGTATTACAGGTGTGCCACCACGCACAGTCTCATTGACCATCTCAGTGTGCCCCTGAGGGTGGGGCCATCAGAGCATGCCAGAGATCGAACACTGGTCCCTGTGCCTGCCTAAGCAGACGCTTTAGTCTGCTATACCATCTGGCTGGCCCTTTAGTACTTCCTTGATACGTACTGCTAGCGCAAATTTTCAGTTTGTTCTTCAAGTCAAATTCATTGTTTATCCCAGTTTATTCCACTTTGTGTCTGATGATAATGAAATTGCTTTCAAAGCTATCTGAATTTTTATATATTTTTGGTTCAGTTATGGTAATTTACATTTGTCTAAGAATCCATTCTTTTCTTCCAGGTTCACCAATTTATTGGAGTACAGGTTTGCAAAGTAATTATTAATTATCTAGATTTCAGCAGTGTCACTGTGATTTTATCTTTTCTATTTTTAATTGTCTCTAGAAAGCTAAAGTATAAATAAATTGAGAGCAAAATAAAAGGTAAGAATCAGAGTATATTTTTTGCCAAAAAACAGGTGACGAAGAGAGGGAGGAAAGGAGGAAAAAAATAATTAAGATATTTTAGTGCGTGTACCAACTTCCTGGGATAAATACAGTCATCATTCACAGCAAACATGCACTCAAACAAAGTAAAATTAAAGTTTTAAAAAATTGTCTGGGAGGACAGCTTTGAGTTGATTCTTAGAAATATATAATTTTCCCATTTTCTTTTCAGCTTTTTGTTCCATTGGTTGATTTACTTTTACCAAGGAAAGACTTTTTATAATGTGGTAAGGACTCAGTGAAAGCCAAACTTAGCACGACACACATTAGAAAAAAGAGAAAAGATAAGGTCAGTGAAATCCCCTCAGGATTTATCCTGAGATCCTGTACCTCAGATTGTAGAACCTGTGTCAGTGTCAGCCATGTGGATGAGTCACGGCCATTGCTTGGCCAATGTGCTCTTTGTGAAAGTCTGAGAGAATGTTTTCTCTCCATGTGACTCTCCTTAGGCACACTCTACATCATCGATCACTTTCCTCTTTGGCCCCATAATCTCCTTGATCAGAAAATTTGGGACACTACTGAGTTACATGACGTTACAGTACAAGTTCTCATATGTCCTGAGTCTTAATTGACCTTAGAAGGTTAGGGCCAAAACGTTGGCTTTCCTTGCAGCCCTCCTTTTTCTCTAATTTTAGTCTGCAAACTTAGGTTTTTAACCATCCAGAAGACAAGCTTTTTGTTATTACCATGCAATTTAGGCTCTTAAACTTAACCTCACTATTTGTCTGCATATCAAACGTCTTAGGCATAGTATGGAACAGGCATTTTTCATCAAGTATCGATATGTTGAACTTTAAGTCCCTACAGAATATGATGAAAAAACATTTAAAAATTAGAATATATTTTAAAAATAGGCATAAAGATTTATATACTTCTTTTGTTTACACATAAGTCCAGAAATCTCACCATATACAACCTTGAAGCAGGACAGTCCCACAATATTCCTTTTCCTGTCTCTTGCTTTCATTCACCACCCCCTTCTTTTTGAACAACCATCTACCTGAGAGACATCATAGCAGCAACTGGCATGTCATGACAAGCAGCCCATATTCAGAAGACCAGAAAGAAAGGCACTCCAATAATGAAACTGACTTCATCAGACCCAAAAGCTACAACTCTTGTTGCATAGGTCCCACTTTACCTTGGTTTTAACCATCCAGCAGAAAAGTATAAAAACGAAATATAAGAAGTAAAGCCATGCTGTTATGTTGAGCTATAGGGGACTCAGGTCAACAATTTCTGACATTGCCAGTCAAGCGGAAGACCCAATACTATTATGGCCTACTGGACTCTTTTAGAATATTTTGCTGAGTTAACACACCAATAATATTCAAATAACGGAACTTAACAAAAAAGGATAAACAGATGAATGTCCATTTTGTATCTGTGTATTCAAAGTGGTTAAGATAGATATATAGTTACATTCTCTTAATGAATAGAATGATTTGTTCTAATGGTGTTTGTAAATAGGATATCAAGTCCGCATCTTGTTCAACAATTAACCACTAGGAAGAATGTATGCAATGTGTTAATTATTGAAACTCTCCTACCAATTTGATTTGAAGCTGTCTCATTGCTATTTATCCATAAAATTATAGGGGGAAAAAAGGAGAAAAGGATTGACAAAAACTCTCTTCCCTTGAAAATGGTCTCCTTATTATACTGGCCAGCAGGAGGAGCTCAGGGGAGAGAAGAACAATGTTTTTGCACCTTCCGCTTGCCTCTTTATTGGGGTTGTCCAAGGTCCTGGCTTTTGTGGAACTGTTACTCTTTTTTGTTGGTCCAGCTCTCAAGATTCTGGCAGTACCTTTTCTTTAGGCCTAAGGGTAAAATTGACTTCTCATCACTCTTTGGCCTTGGATATTAGATGTCCATATTTGTGTCACCATACTGTAGCTTCGCGGCAGCTGTGATGATTCTTCTAAAAAGTAATTCTTTTAGAATGGAAGCCCAATCCTCCTAAAGCCAAACAGGTCACTTGTGGTTTGCACCTCACCACCACCATTTCCACTTCTAAATATCTCATCCCTTTACTCTTCCCAGATGGTTCCCACTTAAACCCACCTGACACAACCTCTCCTCAGGGTTCTCAGGTCCTCCTCATGGTTATATCCTCTCCCTATAGTAGGTGTGAACTCCCTCACCCTCCCAGTCTTTGTTCAAATATCACTTTCTCTATGAGCTTGGAAATGAACATATAAGTTGCAAATGCAACCTGCCTCTTCCATCCTTCCTCCATACCACTGAAGAGTCCTTTCTTTGTTTGATTTGTTTCCTGTCATTTCAGTTATCAGCTAACTTCCCCTGAAAGAATCAGAACTTTGGAGCTGGGGATATGTAGTGGAGTTCTTGCTTTGTATGCACAAAGCCCTAGATTTGATCCCCACTACAAGGAAAGAAAGGAAGAGAGAGAGA
>NW_004524841.1:1300486-1301054 GCF_000260255.1 Octodon degus
TAGCATGCCATGTGAACAGTAGTTATTCAAAACACATTTGTTGAATAAATGGATGAGCAGATGAATAAAAAATGAAAATGAATAAAGTCATACCCACATAACATTTTCAACATGGAAGCAATTCCAGGATTTTCTCTTTCCAATGTCACTAGTAAATGTGATTTGGGTAATCTCATTTTGCACATGAGCATGAGATTTAAGGAGCTGGTGTCATGTATGCAATGGCACATGCATTGTATGTTACAGAGGCAGGATGTGAGCACATCTAGCCAAACAATTGTTTTTACAGTAAAATATGATCCCCCATGGGCAGCATCAAGTTCTGACTACCTGATTTGTTGGAAAGGCTATTCAGCAAGAACTCTGTCATAAAATGAATGTTAATACATTTATTCCATGGCAGCAAACACTCCTCAGAAATGGGAAATATCAGATATTCTTCTCCAATGCACTTACAACTTGGGTAGATAATTCAACATAAATAGAAGTGTACTTCAGGGGCCTGGGAGAAGGCTCAGTAGAATAAGCGCTTCCCTGGCAAGTGCAAGGGCCTGAGCTCAATCCCCAG
>NW_004524841.1:1301465-1302493 GCF_000260255.1 Octodon degus
ACCAATATTAAATTAGCCATTGATGATAGCACCACCTCTTGCATTTCACATTATTAAAGAATTAATCTCTCTGTGTTCTACTCTCCCTCTGCCATCTCCCAAGATGGTGTGTAAGTCTTGGGCACAAATTATTGTGCTGCTAGAGCATCAGCTAAGATAGAAATAAAGAGAGTCCCTTCTGCAGGTACCTTCATATGCCCCTTGGCCTCTGCTGACAAGCGGTTGCCTAGGCTTGGCTTTGGCTGGGATTACAGCTGCTCCTTCTCACTTGGCACACTGGCATCTGTCCTCAACCTACTTGCTGTATATCTATTCACTGTGTGGTGCAGTTTATACTCCACCAGGTCACATCCAGGGCACCCATTAGTTGACCAAGTCCCATGTCAACTACTGTTAGTGTTTTTTGTTCCCCAAGCTTCAGCTGGGATTTCTAATCATACCCTATCCTCAGTGCCCTTTGTGCTATTGATCATCAAATATGTCTTGCTATGTGAGTGACTCCTCAGTAGGTTATGAGTCTCACTGGGACCAGATTCAGGAGCCTGAGCAGGACACAGGCTGGCCAGGCATTGTGGAACACATTTTGTGATCAGTGTGCTCATCCTTATTGTGGACTCTGGTTAATGGCAAAATTCCAAAATCCCTATCTTGAAAATAAAAAATCCCCTCCATGTTTGACCTTTCTTGCCAATATCTTGCTAGCTCTTCTATATATGCCCTCTGTCAGTGACACTAGTCATGACAGAGGAGAGGAACTCATCTCAGTACTTGCCATCCTGTGTGTACGCCTTTCATTCTAAAATTTATCAGGAACTGAAAGGACAGAGGTAATGAGTAACCTGATGTTCTACTTAAATGGATTAGGAGATGCATGGTGGATTAGAAATACACATTTCTGGTGGTGTCTGTGGGTGCTCAGAGAGGACAGTGTGGAGGCCAGCACTGAGGGAAAACATCCAGCCTGGGTGGAATAAAAGGGGAGTAGGAGGAACAGGAGCAGGAGGAGGAGGAGGAAGAAGAAGAAGAAG
>NW_004524841.1:1302593-1313016 GCF_000260255.1 Octodon degus
GATACTGATGGATCCTAAGAGATTTCCCGATGCTCTGAAAGTGCTTGTTAAATACATGACTTTTGAAAACTATTTTAAATTAAATGATGCCTTCTAAACAACAGTCAGAATCAGAAGCTATAAAAGGCAGGAGTAAAGTGTTTTAAGTACATTAAAAGTAAACAAATACATCTCTAAAATAAAAAATACTGTAAATTAAGCATCTCTGATATTATAAATAGTACCTAGGAATAAATCCATATCTACAGCAGAGGTAGAATTTAATCTGAAGTAAAGCAAAATGGCCAATGTTTAGGATTTATGGAGGGGCTGGGGAGATGGCTCAGTACAATAAGTGCTACCTTGGGTTTAATTCCCAGTTCTCGGGGGGGAAAACTTTTAAAAAGGATTTATTTAGTGTTGTTGTGTGTGCAACTTTATTTTTGATAATCCTTTTATTATAAACTGTGATTTTTTGTATTGAGATAAATATACTGATTTGGTTAGCATTTCTCTGAAATAAATTTTCAACACCACCGGTATCTAGACTGTGTATTTATCAGCCCACAACACAATATTTGAAACATTTAATCCATATGTCTTTAACTATTGCCATATTTGGAGTTATTTCTATCATTTTATGGCTTTTAATATTTTTTCTAACTTTTAAATTTAAATCTTATTTTCTGTTGTGGGGCTTCTGAATTAAGTAATTTTTTATTCTACATTTTAGTATTTGTATTAGGAATTAAAAGGGAAAAATGATACAAGACACATCATTTATTGTAAAGTTAATACAAATTCAAATGCAGAAGAGTGGAGAAGATTGGTCCATATACTAGAGACCCAGAGAATCCAGATGAGGGCCTGGATCTCACAGCAATGAGCTGCCTGAGTCCAGCTGAAGACCTAGAGCCCATGACAACATCCCATTTAAGTCTATATCAATATCTGCACTGGGAAAACCAAAAGATCACTGGCGAAACCAGTGGGATGAAGCATCTATACTAGCAGGCTGAGGGATCTGCACTGAGCCAGGAAGCAATGTGCAAGACAAAGACCAAAGCTCCCCGCAGAAGAACTGCACCCATCCTCAGGGACAGCAAAGATTCAAGTTCCTCCAACAATGAGAATAATTACGCTCTTATCACCATGAAAGCTTCTCCAGCAGAATCAGCAGCATCTCATCTTCCCTTCCAGTTCTGCTTTTATGCTGCTTGCAACAGTCCGCAGGTGGGCCATGCACACCCAGCACCATAGTGATTCAGTTCATCTGGGTGTTTCAAAATGACCATTAGATAATCCACCGGAGTTACTTTTCTCATTGCTCAACAAAACACTCAACATTCAGAGTTAAAATGGGAAAGGCTTATTTGGCTCACAGTTCCTAGAGGCTCCAGGACAAGGTGGCATGCCTGGCCCACAGGCATCACAGAGGAAGAACTGCTTGTGGTGGGTAGCATCCAGCAGCTCAGCAGTGAAGAAGCACATCCACACAAGTTTAAAGCTCCTTCCTGCCCCCTTTGCAGTCTGTCTAGGCTACCAGGCTTAGGACAGTTGTCAAACCAATCAATCAGTGGACTAATCTAGTAATCTCACACCTTTAGTCAAAGCAAGATCCATCCAGCCCTGAAAAAGCCCCCACCTATGACTGCATGAGACTTTGAGGGGCATGTAGTCACAGTCCATAGCATTATTCATTGGACATTATGGACTAGTTTCTTTGCTTAGGTCTTTATCTTTAAAACTCCAACATTAGTAATTAGATTTTAATCCAAAATTAAATCAGTGTTATCCTCCTTATTATCACTGTGGTGTCTTTTAACTCCTTCAAATCCTACCTCGTCTCCAACTATTGTGATATTTTCATTGTGAGTTTCCAATTATTTCTACTATTGATTTTCATTTCATATAACAAGCAATTATAATTCATATTATATTAAATATTTGTTTACATTTTGCCAATCATTACTTACATATATTGCATTATTTTTATATTTTTATGCAACCAATTTTAATGTCTCTAGTTCAGTCCTTGAAATTTTCTTCAGCCAAATGTCCTTTAGGTTGCAAACAGATTTTTCTTTTATGGAAGTACTTTTACTTTATTTTACTTCACTTTTCCTCTTTTCTCCTCTTTTCCTTTTCATTTTCTTCTCTCTTCATCTATTCAAATGTGATTTATGTCTCTTTAAACTCATTATGGTCAAAATTTTCACAATGGTCTATTCTTCAGCCCTTCAGTGAACTGCTTTTGACTTTTGTATTAGTAGAATCTCATAGAAACATTGTTCCTTTTATTTTTTTCTTCAGTCTAACATCCTATGTTCTCAATTACATTCATGAGTTTACTTTTTATTTGCATAAATGACTTACATAATTTATATATAAATGATTATTTATGTTAGAGTAAGTCACTTACCAATCAATACCACAGAGTTAAACCAGGAGCTATGTAGTTATTTCCATAACATATGCCATTTCTTTTCCTTTTTTTAACCAGTGATTGAACTCAGGGCCTTACACTTTCCAGATAGGCACTTATGCCACTGTGCTATCTCCTGGACGATATGTTATTTCTGCTACAGCACCTATAATTGGGGCTACTACCTGCTAGTAAACCATTGCCAAGTTATTCCATCTGGTTGCACTGAAAACAGAGAGGAAAATTAAATGAGAAAAGGATTTCACACTATCCCACATAACTTGTCTTTTTTTGGTAATACTTGTAGTTCTTCCAGATATATGCTTTTCCTTCTATTTTACTCTCCTGTTGGGAGGGAAGATTTACAGCTTTACTTCCACCTCACCTTTTTGGCCTCATTTTGATGATATGCTTTATATTAATGTCCTATGAGTCTTACTTTAATGACCAAAGAACCACCATGAGTCTTCCTTCAAGTGCTAGGTTGACTTAGCTCATTAAAAACTAGAAAAGTAGGAATAGCATAAGTTAGGTCTACAAAAATATTAAACTCAGTAAGACAAGGCTATCCTAACTCCATTATGACTTAGGCTCTTCTTTGTACCTTTTGGCATCTGTATTTAGTGAACAGTATTTAACAAACATATTGAAAAACTTGAGTTTTTTCCTTTCTCTAAAGCAGACTTACTTTGAGGAATTTCATCAGGCACCTTCCAATAAAGTTCAGAGAAACATTTATTACCTACATGTTTGATCAACTTGTAAGATCTAACTTTCCCTTCTTGAACATTGGATCTGTAAACTCATACAGATATAAAAATTGTTTGAGGATATGACATTCTCCCTGTGCCAGCTAATGTTAGACTTGTGTTTTCTAGTTCTGATTTTTTTCTGATTATAAAAATTGAATATAAATCCAGTTGACTAGCTGTCTTGATTGCCAAAAGAACAGAATGTTCTATTGGCCGTTTTACAGATATCTGCAGATCTAATCATTTTTATTACTATTCTGGCAGCAATCAGGGTTCACCTTGTCTCTAACAGTTGGCATTCCAAGAGCATTTTAGAAACAGTATTATTAGCAAGCCCAGCTCAGCCTCCCCCACCATTAATCTCTGTCTGGAGAGGACAGCCACTTCTTAGCTTCAGAGTACTCCAGTGCTCTCTATACTAATCTTTTACCACGTTAGTGAAAACATTTACCAGGAGAATGTGATATTCCAAAGCCAAAATTGACCCATCAAGCACTCTTATCTCCTTGGGTTTGTGATCAGTGTGTTAATATGATACCAAGAAACTTCCAACATCTCTGAGAAACCTTAGATACAGGACGGGGTGGCCTAGGCACCATCAGGAGCTTTTTGGGAGGACAAAAATATTTCAGGCCAAGTTCACTTTGGTTCAGGATGGGTCAACTTTGGGGACAAATTTGATAAGCACCTAAAGTTTGTGTTCAATACAGAGATTAAAGTATGTTGAACCCTTGCAGAAATCTCTACTTACCCTCAACACAGTTTATTGTCCCAAACACCAAAGTACACATTTTTTAGCATCTTCAATTCTATTTTTCCAATTAGAGACATAATTTGGAGCCTAAATCTGGTTTTGTTTAATATGCTATAACAGCATTCCATTGTTTGTAGTAAACTTGGCTAACTTTTACTTGGCTTACAAGCCCCCATAGCATCTAACTTAACATTTCTAGTTCTTCTAGTGGGTCGCTTGTTATACAACCTTCATTTCTCCTGGATCCAACCATGTTGCCTCCATATCAATTACTTCTATTCATAAAATTTTCCCACCTCAAGGGCATTGAACTATTTGGTTGGTTCCTATTTGGTTGGGTTGAATTTATGGTTTCTGAGACATTTCATGAAGTATGTGTTGGTTTTTAAGTCCTTCCATTGATACATCTCAAATAAGATAAATGTTTGTCTATGAAGAAAAGTCCTAGATTACCTTAATTAAATCTAAATTCTGCAGTCATTGTCTCACCAAGTTTATTTATGGGACTTGTGACAAAAATATGTGTTATCAATCAACTTTTAAAAATACAATTTATTTTTTAGTATATATATGTATTTATATATTATATATATAAATATACATATGTATATAGACATCCTTTAGCCTATCCAAAGCATAAACATTCTTTAACCAAATACATTTCACTAAAATGTTTGAGGTGACACTTGGAGAAAAACACTTCTTTTTTAAGCTCAGAGAAAGTTTCTTCTGTTTCCTCTTTTTGTTACTAATTTCTTCTTCTCTGCTTTTATCTTTCCACTATGCTTCTTAAATTAGAAATGAAGCTATTGCACATGAAATTCTATCTAAAATTAGATAGATATTTTAGAATCCCGATTAAGAGTGGGAATCTGAAGTTAAGTAAACACATGCAACTTAGCCTAACCATATTTTAGCTATGGTGACTACAGACAAGTTGCTCCTACTCTTGTGTCTTGCATTTCCTGTTTGTTATGAATATTAATTTACATATATATGATTCTAAAATAACAAACCAGACATTTAAAAAGTACTTTTATTATTACAGTATTTGACACAGTAAAAATGTGTGCAAAGGTGAAAGATACATCTGACACAAAGATATGTAACAAAAATTTTAAAAATTTAAGAAATCTTATGAAGCAATTGTTTTGCTTCCATCAAAGTAATACAGAGTTCCCTTAGGTACAAGAACATCACATGTGGTAAAATAAGAAGTGAAGCCAGGGATATAGTTCGATGACACAATGCCTGCCTGACAAGTTCAAGATCATCATTTTGATCCCAGGTACTGAAAAAGAATAGGCAGGAGCAGCAAACTACCAGCAAGCTTTACACAAGCCCCATCAACCTCAAGTGTTCTTCTGTTTGTGTGCACTCAACTCAGGTTTGGGCATACTAGGAAATTCTTGGCTGTAGCTACACTGTGCCTTGATGCTGTTTCTTCGGAGCTTGCCTTGGAGTTTCTAGCATCTATCCTAATCTACTGTGACCCAGCGAATCACAGAGCTGAACAAAGTGGACCAACTGTTTAGCCATCAGTAGAGCTCTTTCATTTCATCGAATGTTCCATACTGTCACCCGCACATGCTTCTAATTGGGTATCAGACTTGGTATTTCCTCTAACTAAAATTCTCTTTCCATATCCCTGCCATTTTTACCTATTACTCATATTTCAGATCTCATTTTAAACACATTTCCCTCGCAAAGACTCTGATCCTATTAAGACTACTCTCATACAACCATTACCTCTCTTAGTAATCTGTATTCCTGATTAGAAAATTCATCACACTTTCCCATAATTACTTGATTTTTCTGAATCATTTGCTTGATTCTCATCTCTTTCAGAAAAAGAGAGTATCTCTGCTATGCTAAGCATTATGTCTCAGTCAATTAGGACAGGCCTGGATATAAAATAATAACACCAAATATCTGAAAAGATTAATTAAATGACACCATATTAGATATATGACAGCTACCTATATTCTGTATTTTTGTCATGATTCATGAACTGATTAACTACATTTATTTCAAAAATTAATTTATCCAGCGTCATACCTTTTATTTTGCTTCCTATTATGCCTTTGAAACAAAAACAGACAATCATATTTTCCTTTACCAGTAACATTTCTTGTATATTTTCATAACAATGCTTTTTAACACACTCAAACTCATCAAAAGTCTTTTGCAATATCATTAAATGAGCTGATGATCTATAATTCTCACATTTCTTATAGAAACACTGTATGGAAGAACCATAATTTTGTCTAGTGTAGAGACTGTTCCATTTTTCCTGCTTCATACTAATTGTTATAAGTTACGTGAATTATTCATATGGTATTCATAAGATCTCATCAGCCTTTACCATAAATCTGCATTAACCTGCTCCTGACTTGGCTGTCACACAGTTTCCCAAGAGGAATCTAAAAGGCCTTCACACCAAGAAATAAAGGAATCCAAATAGTCTATTAATGATCACTTGACTTTTGCTCCCAAGCATTCTGTAGAGCACTAATAATGCTCGTGATCTGACATGGCACATCTGGAACCCTCTCCTGTCTCATTTGCTCTAGACCAGTACTCAGAGCCAAAGTGAATATGGTGCTCTCTTTCTCCCAGCCAAGCAAATATTAAAATTTAAAATCCCCTTGAGGTGAAGTGAACTAGCATTGAGAAAATGTATCTGGAGAGAGAGAGAGAGAGAGTAAGAAACAGTACCCATTTCCGATATCTAGAATTTCCTACCCAGTATTTCCTAAATTATCATGCTAACTTTGGGTCATGCTGTTACACGAGGACAAGATGGAATTGCAGGAGAAAACAAAGGTGGATGGAGAAGGAGAAAGTAAATGTATCAGTCAGCACTTACTATAAAGACAGATTTAAAAGAAGATATAGAAATATATAAAAATTTACAAGATTTGCTTATAATGACTGCCAATGGAGTCATGTGTGGAAGAGTAGAAAGGTTCTATCTGGACTGCACAGGACTGGAGCACTGTGCAGTGCCCTGTGTGACTCTGCATTAAGAACCAAAAGCATCTGCAACAGAAGGCTAAAAGTCAGTGCTGGAAGCCAGAGGTCAAGTTCCAAGGTGCAGATGAACACCGGAGCTCCCCTGAAGAAGCAGAAGCCAACCTTCCTTCATTTTCCCTTTACTCAACAAGGCGTCCAAGGGAAGGGCTTCTGACTTCAGTAAATACCATCAGCTGCACCCGAAACTATGCAACCAGTTTAGTTAGGTGTTTCTTACTGAAGTTGATGTAGTCAGTGAAATATTACAATAAGGAAAAGATGAAGAATGAATAAAACAAGAAGCATGGTAACATGCAGCCTTGACCTGCCTGACATAAGAGAGCTGTGACACAATTTCTCCCTGTCCGTTATCTTCATCAAGGTGACTTCACAAATCTCCAAACAACACTCGATGTCCAGTTCTACATAACGTGTAATTTGGGTAGGTCCTGTAGCTGCTTTGGTCAATAGCATGTGGTGGAAGTGAAACCACACTGATGCTAATGCTCTTATCAGGCACGGTTCTGATCGGTTCTGGAGATTTTTGCTTCATAATCCCTTTTGTAATCCCTTTTGCACACTTTTGAAATACTCTTTCACAACCTCATCACCATGTTTTAGAAATATAAAGTGACACGGAAGGAGTTGGTCTCAGTCACCAGGCCTAGTGACCTGTCAATCATGATGGGGAAGCCTCCTGGAGGAGCAGCGAGTTGAGACTTCAAGTGACCTGATCCCTCACCTAACATCCACCTGCCAGTGGATGCAAATCCCAAGGGAGAAACCCTCAAGGGAGTCCAGCCCAAACATAGTTATAAAAGATGATCATAAACTGTTGTTTACAATCACAAATTGTGGTTATTATGCACATGTAACCAGAACAAATTTGGTATCTAGAGGTGTAGTAGGGTTGTAATAAAAACTTAAAATATCTCCCATCAGTGACCATACTCTTGGAGGGGCCCAAGAAGACTGTTCACGGAGCTGAAATGACAGGGAGGAAATTACATTGCTTAGTGGAAAAAATAGTTTGGAGCATACTGACAGGAAGCTCAGTAAAATTTTTGTTTGTGATATCATAAAAAAATGTACCTCAAAGTTATGGCCATGGAGAATTACATTTTCAAGCAAGTGATTTCTTTTAAGTGTATATGTTAACATAGAGAAAGGGAGAGAGAATTGTTTTGATTTTGAGCAGAATCTAAAACTATAAAACAGAATTTTTTATCCCGTTTTTCATAATAGCACAGTTCTTAAGGTGTGAAATAGACCCAGGTAGAACATTACATCTGAGATCTGGCAGCAAAATGTTGCCTCCGGGTAAAATTAACATCAAGAGCCTGGATTTCACACCCTTGGTTAAGGCTTCAAAATTTTAAGGAGATACTACACAGCTCCTGAACCAAGTAAAAATATTTCTAAGAATTTTAAAGATACTATATTGTAGGGCAATAGATTTATAGCCAAGCCATAGCAAAAGGCCATTGGCTTGAGAAAACTGAACATGTGTCTTCTGTCTAGTGAAATGAATCATACTTTGATAACAAGAATGATATGGCATTGTGTCAACTTGGAATAAAAAGAACAGACACAGTTCAGTATAAAAAGAGGTCTCTTTGTCTATGGCCATACCATCCTGAATGCACCTGATGTTGTCGGAAAAGAAGTTTCTGAGCCTTTGCACTTTCACAGAAAACTGAAGCCATTTCATAGAGAAATGCAGCTTGCCTCTGAAGGCAGTCAACGTCTCTGAGAACCACACCAGGGAGCAGAACTTGGCAAACAAATGCATGAAAAATGTTCAACATCACTGCTCATTTGAGAGATGCAAATTAAGTCAGCACTGAAATTCCAACTCACTCCAGAAAGAATGAATATCATCAAGAAATCAGCCAATAATGAATGCTGATAGGGCTGTGAGAAAAAGGAACTCTTCTCCCCTGCTGGTGGGAGTGCAGACCATTGTGAAAAACAGTGTGGAGATTCCTCAAAAAACAGGATGAAGTATTTCATTTAACCTATCTGTTTCCCATCTAGGTCTCTTTCCAGAAGAATTTAAAACATCATACCACAGTGATATATGCGCACCCATATTTACAGGAGCACACTTTGTCATCATTAAATATTTGAAATAACCTAAATGCCTCACCAAGGAATAGATAAAAATAACATATACTCCAATTTTGTGTAACTGAGTACCACTCAACCATAAAGAAGGATAAACTTGAGACTCTTAGAGATAACCTGTCCGGAAGTAAAGAAAAACTGGGATAGGAGAAAGGGGAAAGAAAAAAAGGGAAATGATAGATGTAGAAATAGATATAGATATACATATACATATACATATAGATAAATATAGATATAGATATAGATGATACAGATGCTAAGAGAGTTATACAGATAGTTTCTCTTAGTTCATTGTAAAGAAAGATTTGAGCTAATAGTGTTTGCATAATATTTCAGTCTTTATCTTATATTCTGAATAACTGCTATGAAGATAACAATAGGCAATACATTCATTATTGTTACTGTCCTACTAGCTTGCTTTTAAATTCTGTTTCAACCAGTGTAGCTGTGAAAGATGATAATTTTTTAAATATTGTTTTATGCTAATTCAGGTAGTTTGCAATGTATGAGCAGAGACTAAATTGCAACAGAAAGAGATATTAAGAACTGTGATGAAGGACAGTCAGATAGCTTAGTTGATTAAAGCCCCTGCTTAGGCAGACACAGGGACCAGGATTTGATCCCCGGCATGCCATGCCAGCCCCACTGGTGGGGCACACTGAGATAGTGATTGAGACTGGGTGTGGTGACTATACCAGCTGGTGGTTGGGATTAAGTGCCTGTAATCCCATTTTAGGAAGCTGAAACCAGAAGAAACACTATGAGTCTGACCTGTGTGGTGAGACCCTGTAGACCTTGAATTAAATAAAAAAAAACTGCAATGAACTTAAATCCTTTGATATCTCCTCTTATTGGGAATAAAACTCCAAGATTTTATGAGTAAAATCTTGATGTAATAATTCCTATTCAATTATTATTACTATGTACCAAGTTAAATATCAATTGTTTATACCACTTATTCCACTTATTTTACAGAGCAACTCACGAGGTAAGTATTATCATTGTCATTCCCCTTTTCCCTCTTTTATAGATAATTGAGGCTTATTGAATGAAAATGTTTCAACCCATGTCAGAGACTCAGGAGCAAGCTGCAGATCAGGCATCCTTCTCCAGATGTATCTGACACCTAAGCCTGAGCTTCTTGCTGTTCTGTAACACGGCCGAATCCCACAGTGAGTAGCCCTCTCTTCCAATCAGCAGTAATGTTTCTGCAAGAGAAGCTAAGGAAGGCAAGCAAGACTACTGAGTAACCCAGAGAGAAACACTAACCATGGTAAGTTTTTCTTCTCTCATCTCTACAAAACGTGGCAACAAAATGCCAGTTAAATAACCCAGCCTCTTGAGAAGCAGAGTAAGATAATTGGGCAATTA
>NW_004524841.1:1313351-1324899 GCF_000260255.1 Octodon degus
CTGTGCTTAGCCAGCATGGCACTTGCCTAGCAAATGCAAGGTCATGAGTTTGATTCCTAATATCAAAAACAAACAGACAGTTAAGTATGGTGGAGTGAGAAAAGGCCCAGTAACTTGCATAATATCATACTGACTTCACCTCTGTAGTTTCCAAATAGACAGAACAGGTTCTTTATTTTCACATTTGTGAGTTGTAAATTACACCATATGTCTATACTCAGTCTTCTAGAAATTGTCAGTATTTGTGTCCTGTACACAGAACTTAGTAACTTTTTCATCATATGCATTCTCTTTATTTGCATATTTTTTGTCTACTACACCATTATTGCCTATAATCCTTTCAGCAAGTTTCTGAGATTGTATGATTTACCTACATTTTTACACATGGCTACACCAAAGTTCACTGTGGGTGGGCACGATGTACCAGAACACACACGAGAGAAGTGACAAAGTGTGCAGCCTGTGCACCTGGCTCTTTAGCGTGTGCTCTAGTCCTTTGTGGGATACTGTGTGTCACACATTTACAGAAAGAAAAGAATAAACCATGGAAAACAAATGCTACTGTAAGCAAAATTATTGAGTTTAAAAATCTGCTTAGTAACTCATAAATTTGCAACCCTAGTCTCTTTAAGACTTAATTTATCATCTATACACAGGCAAACTCTCATGATGAATGCAGAGCATCCATAGACAACAATGCATGAAAAGTCAGGGTATCTAAACAAATACTAATTCCTTAATCAAAATATAGTTTCCATTTTTGCTTATACTTTGGTCCAGGCTTAGTAGCTCTGACATTTAACTTTGAAACTAATCTCTGACCCTTTTTCACTCAAATTTTTACCGAGTTAGCAGATAATACAACTGTATGAATTATCAATCATGAACCTGTAGGGTTTTTAAATTTTATACAGCTAAAAAAAATAATTTCTTATTGCCTGGTCCACTATAATTGCTTTTTTTTTTTTGTTTTCCCTTTTAGAAAAAGATGATTCCAAGATAAACTTTTGAAATTCTAACGCTGTACCTTCAGGAAATAGCCACAAGCAAGACTTCTTCCCATACCCTCATGACCATGTATCTTACACTGGAGCACGAGAAAGCTCTCCTTTATTGTTCAGAATATTTTTCACCTTCATAGACTATGTGCTAAAACAGCCTCTAAATGATCTCTTTTATCCACGGCTATGTAATACTTTGAAGTTAGGGCTCATTTGCCACTCCTTTCTATTCTTCTCATAGAGTATTAACAAGTTTACAGAGTATTAACCCCTTCTGGTATACATAGCTCTCCATTTGTTAAAACACAATGGAGCCTGCCTTGAGTGCAAGTGATTAGAACAGAAACATGTACCACACAAGGCATAGCAGGAGTAGTGCTGCATGACAATTTCCAAAGGTCCTTACATGCTCGTTACATGCAGCGCAAATGCACATTTGTTGAATGGAAGATTATTTTTCCGCCATAGCTCTTATCGATGTAATCTATTTTCATTTTGAATTCAGTCTTCATTTTTCTGGAAAGTTTCACTCTCAGGGCTGTATGCAGGAACGCTGGGCTGCATCAAGCATTTTCCAGTGAAGCCCAGAACACAAATTAAGATGCGGCTTTGAGAAATAACAGCAGTCAAACATAATTCTAGAAGTGGGCAAACAAGATAGGGCTGGTTGCTTTGGGGAGACTGTCCTTGCCAAGCCTGAAAATGATGAAGTGTAGGTCTCTGTGCAGAGAGACTCATGCATCTTGAATTTTTAGGTGGAAAGTGGCCATATGTATGCATGAATTTAGCCATAATTTTCTAGTTATTACAGCACATAAAATTTACTTTGCCATTTTTCCTTTGGTTGGTTTATTTTTTTTTCACCTATGTGAACAATATTTTCCTAAGTATATCTATATCCCAGTCATAAATTAAGGCGCATGGCCTCCTCTATAAAATTTCAGTGGCATTTCTGGAATCTGAGACAATCCAAGAAATGGTAAAAATTCTGCCAAAGTAATAAATGACTAGAAGTTTTATCTTTGGCTGATTTGGTATATGATTTGTTTAACATTTGTCTGCTCCTTTAAGAATAATTAAGTTTCTGTGCTGATTTTTTTCTTAAGTTTATTCCATTTAAAATAATTTCATTACCAAATTGGCAAATTACTCTAAAGGAACCGAGCCATTTTTGGGTTCTGAATTGTACTGGAAGTATGTCATAAACAGTGCATAACACTCAGCCAGAAATAAATTAGATTTTAAAGTACAATCCTTTTTGAAAATTGGACTTGAATTACCATCTCTAAAATAAACCCATAGAAAAATGAAATTAAAATGTAAATAAGAGCAGGGCAATGATCACTTTATAATGCCACATACCTTAAAGATGAGTTTCTCTTTTAAATGTGCTCTTGTATATTAGTCTATTTAAACTATCTACTATATATATGAATAAGTTTTTAAATTATTAATATAATCTAAAACATCTGCTAAAGTATTTTTAAAAGACTTGAGAAGCTGCCACAGTTCTCCACTGGTTTGTGGCTAGCTCTAGCACTATTTTTGGCTCCCAATTACTAGTAAAATCTATCAAATCAGCACTTCTAATTCATTCCAGTAGGTCTCCAACTTGTGCAGTTGCAGTCTGAATAGAATTTGCTGCAGGTTCAGTTGTAGTGTCAGAATGATTTATTTTCCTCTTTTATATGAAATTTATATCTTTAACATGAGAAAAACCTTTAAAATGAGAAGGGAATAAATTGTGTCCCTTATAGTCAATGCCTACAGTATTAACCGGACATTAGATATTCTCTTTAAAATAGCAGAGCCAGCAGCTCTCAAAACATTTCCTGGCATTTCAAAGCAAATTCAATCAGTTCTTACTTAGAAAAGAGGGCCTGACACTTCAGCAAATTCAGCAATAAATAAGCCCTCAAATACTCAATAGGTTTGTAAGTATAAATGATAGCTAATTTTCATAGCACGTAAGTAACAAGCGTGTTTAATGTACAAAACCAAAAGCTTTTTGTACATGTATGTATTGCATTTGTGAAAGACTTAAAAAGGATAGATACTTTCCACATTTTCACATGAAATTCTATAATGCAAAAATCAGATTGCTCTAGCATATTTTGTACTGCTCAGGAAAAGCGGATGACATATTGGTCAGCAGTTTCATCTTGGACTTATTAGGCTCTCAAACTGAGACAAAATAAATTCCTGTTGTTCAGTTCTTAAGTCTATAATTTTATTACAGCAGCCAAAATTGATTATTAAGTAATGTAACAAGGAAAAGAAAAGTTAAAGATGTTCTGACTTGGTGAACTGTATCTAAAGTGAGATATTGTTTTAAAAAGTAGATATAGATTTAATTAAGAATCTCCTTTGTCAAATTGAGGCAAACCACTATAAAACATTAAAAATATAATAAGCTACAGATTAAAAGAGGAGATAAAAGAGAATCATGCAAATGTTTTATTAAAACTAGAATGGCAGATAAATGGAGAGAAAGAAGACACAGAGAAAAATAGCAATGAATGAATGTCCTAAAATATAGTAGATAATAATTCGCCTATAACAATTATCACTTTAACTTTGAATGATCTAAAAATATCAAATGAAAAACAGAATTGGTGGAATAGAATAAATATAAAGGAGGAAAAAGACCTAAAGATATGTTGTCTACAAGAAACGCACTTTAGCGGAAGGTATCTTTTAGATAGGTTTAAAGCAAAGTGATAAGGACATGTGAGCACCAGTCAAGAGAATGCTTTAGTAGTTGTTTTAAGTTCACATAAGCCATATTCAAAAGAAAGATTGAAAATAGTAAGAGTATTAGGATAAAGAAGATTATTGCATAATTTTAGGACAGCTAATTCTCCAAACACAATAAGGCATCAATACAGTACATAAAGCAAAAACTGATAGAACTAAAAAGAGAAATAGTCAAACCCCTTGTTACAGGCACAGGCATCAACACCCCTCTTCAGTAGTTCTGACCTCATAGGTCAGAAAGTCGGAATGGATATACATGACTTGTGGCAATGACCTTTATCTAATTCTAGTCTTAGAATTCTCTACTCAACAGCAGTAGAATACATACTCCTCACAAGGCAACACTCAATCACTATTAGGGTAGATCAGGCCAAAAAACATACCTGAAAATTTTAAAGAATAAGATTTATACAAGGTCTATTCTCTGTAATAAAATTAATAAAAATCAATAGAAAGGTAGATTTAGATAGACATAGGAGGGCTGACCTGAAGTAGTCTTTTGTGCAGCACTGAGAATGAGAAGAGTTAGGGTAACAATGGAAAAACTGTGTTCCACAGAGGGAAAGTGGGAAGAACTCTGGGGACAAATAAAAATGTAAACAAATTGAAAATTGGAAAGACAACACCAAGAATGGTAGAGCGCAATTCATAATGCGCTTCAGCCTTTGCAATGAGGAACAGAACTTTGCTAGCATAACATTGTCTGGGGAAAGTAATCATCCCTCAGTCCTAACAAGTGACCAGAATCCACACCTGCAATGAAATATGACATCTATCCTTGCATTTATTTCAGTTGGAGGTTTCATCTGAGAGTGACTTCACCAGCACAGAAAGCCAGCCTTGCAGATGAAATCCATTGTATCACTCTGAAAACACCCAGAGGGTTATAACTTGAATCCATCAAGAAAGGAGCTGTATTTGTTATTAGGGACTAAATTCCTTTGAGCATTAGAAGGCATAGAGAGCACAAATTAGTGTCCCTGTGGCTACCCTACCACACTGGCCATGTGAGAAAAGGCCACTGCATACATCCATGGCTCAAACAGGCAGGAGAAGCTGCCTGAGGGATGTGAGCAGTGAGGAGCACAGACTGTGCTGGAGAAGAGAGTGGGGAGCACAGCGCTCCCTGATCCAGATCTCAGTGTCTAAGAGCTTGAGCTGTGTGCTTCCCAGAGGAAGGCAGTTTCCAGAGGACAGAGCTGGAACTGGTAGCTCACAAGCTATGTGCTAACACAGAAGGTAAAATGGAATCACACATACAACCAAATAAAACCAGGTAAATGGGTAAAGAATGAAACCAAAATGAAGGCAATGAATAAAAGATCTGCAAAGACTATAATGCATAGAGATGCCCTTTTCAGCATAGGACTTAGAGGTTTAATTCCTCTTGCCTCCTCTGAGGCTTCTCAAGGAAAGACCTTCAGAGCTTAGTCCTTTGCCAGGCTGCCCATGTACTGTCTAGACACAGCCAGGCTGATAATGCACACAACAGACAGGGATCACATAATTTTGAACAGTAAATAGGCTCAACATGAGGCTTCCTCTCCAGCACAGACACTAAAGGACCCCATGAGAACACGAATAGCATCTCTGTATGGTCAAAACCCCCAAGGCTAGAGGAACTAGAAAGGGTCCTAGTACTCTTTCATGTGTTGCATCCCCAAGGTACATAAATGAAGCCTCTGGAGAGAAAATATTCCAGTCAGACAGTCAACATTTCCTAAGACTGTCCAGCAAGAAATGGACAATGTACTCTGTATATTATCCTAACAGGACTGATACAAGAAAGAAAGAAAAACTGGCAAAGTCTCAATATCTCCTGAAGACCCCACATATTCTTATATTATAGGAGCTGGTGAGACACTTGTGCAAGCTAGGTTCTTTTCTTTTTTTGGTGAAACTGGGGATTGAACTCAGACCCTTGCACTTGCCGGGGAAGCGTTTATTTTACCGAGCCATTTCCCCAGCCCCCTAGGTTCTTTTCTTAGAAGTAATTTCTGAATGGTGTTTTGTTTTTATTTCTTGTTTTGTTCTTTCTTTTTGTTTTCTCTTTTCCTCCATCTTTACTATATTTATCTTCTATCTTCTATAATTTTATTTTATTTTTCATACTTGAATTTGATTTTTGCTATTGTTTTATCTCTTTAATTGGATTTTATCTTTCTAGTCTTTTTTTTTTCTCATTTTCTCCAGATTTTAAATCATGTGTCATTCTTTTGCTACTCCCTTTTCCTATATTTCCATCTTTTTGTTTTATTATATTTTGTCTTATTTTTCTAAGGTTTTTTTTTTTTTTTTGTGTGTTTGTCTATGTGTGTGTGTGCAGGATCTCACTACACAGCTCAGACTCATAGTGATCCTTCTGATTTCTGCCTCCATAGTGCTGGGATTACAGGTATGTGCCACCATGCCCAACTCTATTGATGGCTCAGTGCAACCACAGGCAAGGCCAGCATGGCAGGCGGTGCCAGAGATCGAACCTTGGCCCCTGTGCTTACCTAAGCAAGTGCTTACTCTACCGAGCTATACCACTGGCCATCATATTTTATCTTACCATTTTAACTTCTTAGAATATTGTACATTATGTTTCATCTTTTCCATTGTCATCTGTTGTTGGGGTTGGACTTTCATTTAAATTTTGTGCTATTTCCACATCTAATTCATTTATATATGTTGTTTTCTGTTTTCTGAACAGTATTGAATCAGACTTGGCACTAAATCCACACTGAGTGGATACTTTGTCACTGAGCTACCCCATTGTACCAATTGAGAAGAATGACACCTACCTCTAACTATGACCTCTCCCTACTCACATATTGATGAGTACTTCAATGTATGGAACAGGGATGATAAAATTACCCAGCCAATGAATTGGCTTCAAGTAGTCTCAGCTAGATGGTGTTTAACATCCTACTTCTGCACATTTATTCCCATAGCAATAACAGAGAAAAGTGTACAACTTTTGTAGACATCAAAGCTATGAAAATTCTTACAACAGGTTACATTCATACCTTGCAGAATGTACTCTACAGACAAAATTGGTACAGTAGCCTGAAAGATTTCTGTTGTTCACAGCATACCTACCTTAACTACCAGAGGGCTCCTACCTTTGTGAGATCAGTAAGGGCTGAGACAGTCAATTCCCATTAACCACAAAGAAGCCACAGAAAAACTATACATGATGTTCACTTGGAACTAAATTCAACTCTACAATGTCAAATCAACCAATACTCTATGGAGAGAACCTTATACACTGAGAAGGCCCCAACTAAAAGCATAAGAATTTTCCATCCCAAAGGATGCATAGATTTTCAAATAGAAACACAAGAAATATGAAAAAACAAAGCAACATGATTCCTTCAAAAGCTAATAATTCCATAAAACTGATTCTATTGGTTTGTAGATAGATGAAATACCAGCCAGGGACTGCAAAAGAATGGTAATAAAAATGATCAGTGAACTCACAAAGCACAAAAATAAACAAATAGTTACATAAAGAAGGCAATACAGGACAACAAAAAAGAGTTTAATAAAAAAAGATTCTTAAGAACCAAAACCAAATGTTGGAAATAATAAGCTCAATAAGCCAAAGAAATATTTCATTTGAAATCTGAAACAAGTTCCTTTTAATTGTGCTATACCTTTCCATTTTTATTTCTTCTTTTGAGTTCTTCCAATAGGGAGACTATACAATATTTACACATGTGGGTCTGTTTTATTTCACTTATAAGTATATCTTCAAGTGGTATCCACTTAAATATAAAGGTTTTGAGTTTATCATTCTTTGTAGCTGAGGAATACTCCACTGTATAAAAATACCACCTCTTTTTCATCCACTCCTCAGTGATGGGCATATAGTTAGTATAGATATATAGCTACTTTCTCTTAATTCAATGAGAAGGAAGATTTGTACTAATAATTTTTGGACAGGATATCATGTCTGCATCTTGTACTATGAATAACCACTAAGAAGACAACAATATTCAATGTATTAATTATTGAAACTGTCCTAATAACCTGTTTTGAAACTGTCTCATTGCTATTTGTTTCTCAATAAAATTAATTTAAAAAAGAAAGAAACCCATCAAATGGATTTTCCCCCTGGTGGGGGGAAGAAATCTGAAACTACAACAGATCAAGCAGAAGAAATAATAGTAGGGATGAAAAACAGGTTGACAAATTCAAGTATTCAATTAGTACTAAAGAAGAACCACAAAAAACACCAGTAGAAGGAAAAAAATAATAAATATCTGTGATTAATGTGATAGAAAATAAAATAACGGTATAAATTATCAATGAAACAGGAAACAGTTGTTATTTTGAAAAGATTAGCAAAAGAATAAAACCTCAGCCAAACTAACCAAAAAAGGAAAAACAATCAAGACGATCCAGATTAAGAGAATTAAAAATGAGAAATGACATATTACAACAGATACTAGTGAATACGGAGGAAAACTGGGAACTATTTTGGCAACTTATGATTTAATATATTGAAAACTTTAGAAGAAATGAGTTAGTAAGTACATATGACACACCAAATTTGTATAAAAATGATGTGAAAAACTCAAACTGATAAATAATGAGCAATCAGACCGAAGCATTAATACAGAGTTTTCCGATAAAAAGAAGCACCCAGAACTAGGTCATCAACAAATAGCTGCTAAATCTTACCAACTATTTAAAGAAGCAGCACCAATACTCAAACTATGAAATAGAAAGGAAATGGATATTTTCAAATCAATTCTATGGGACCAATCTGATATGAAAACCAGACAAGAGCACAACACAAAAAGAAAATCATAGGCCAACATCCTTGGAGAACACAAATACAAACATGATAATGTACTGGAAAAGCATATTTAACAATTCATTGGGATGGTAATATAGCTCAGTGGCACAGCACCTGCCTGGCAAGAGCAAGGTCCTGAGTTCAATTCCAAAAAAAAGAAAAAAAATGTACACATTAAGACCTTATAACATGATCAAGTTGGTTTCAATCCAGAGATTTAAAAAATGGCCTTACATTTGCAAATAAATAAACCTAATATAACACATAAATAGAATCAAAAAGACAAAAATGATGCGATTATCTCAATAGATGAAAAACAAAGCCTTTAACACAGTTCAACACCATTTCATGAAATTTTACATCAAAATAATTAATATTGTATGCAACAAACCCATAGCCAACATCATATTTGGGAAAAACTAGAAGCGTTTCTCCCAAAATTAGGAAAAAGATGTCAGTGTCCATTTCTACCATTTTTATCCTGAATAATACTGGAAATTTTAACAAAAGCAATCATGCTAGACAAAGGGGTAAAGGTACAAAAAAGAAAGAAAGAGGAAACATTAGTCTATTTCTAGATCCCATACTCCTATACTTTCAAGACCCTATGGATCCACCAGAAGATTCTTATATTTGATAAACAAATTCATTAAAATACTAGGATACAAAGTGAACACTGAAAGAACTCTAACTTTTCTATGTTCCAATAATGAAATCTTCGGGAAAGGGATCAGAAAATTTAAAATTATTCACAATATCTTTACCAAAAGAAACCCTAGAAATAAATCCAACTGAGGAGATGAAAACTTTAAAATACTGAAGAAAAAGGCAGAAAGACCTAGCATGTTCATGAATTCATGGAGTTAATATTGGCCAAATTATCAAAATCAATCTGCAGATTTAATACAATTGACACAAAAATACTAAAGATATTCTTCACAGAACGAGAAAAAAAAATACCTTAAATTCATATGGAAGTACAAATGACCCCAAATAGTGATGCTGGAAATATCCTGTAGTCAATTTCAAAATGTAGTATATATAGTCATAGATGAAAAATCAAATGGTAATGGCGAGACCCAGTGCTACCCCAGGTCCGGTGAGTGTGTGGGAGAGCTTCCGGATACCCTGCGCCTGCGGGACCAGCTACTGGTACCAGCCCAGGCACAGTGTGGGTGAGACCCTCTGCCACTCCCGTAGGACACCCACCACCACTCCGAAGCACCTCCCTCACCCTGCTCGCCAAGTAGAAATTTCTGCAGCGATCCACGAACCCACAGACCTAGTCCTAGCCCAGGTCGGGTGAGTGTGTGGGAGATCTTCTGGCTACCCTGTGCCTGCGGGACCTACTACTGGTCCCACTCCAAGCGCAGGATGCGTGAGACACTCTTCAACACCATTGGGAAGCCCCCCACCATTCCGCAGCACCTTCCCCATCCCGCCCGCAGAGTGGAAATTTCTGCCGCATTGCGGGAACCCCCAGACCCAGTCCTAGCCCAGACCCAGTGAGTGTGTGGGAGAGCTGCCACTCCTCCCTACTCCACCATGTCACCTCCAGGCTCAGGTCAAGCTGGCATACAAGCCTGGGTTGTCACCCTGCAGCTGCAATCCCTGCAGAGAGTGTAGAGGATAGAACCACCCAGCTAATCAAGGAGCAGAACATCTTGCCACAGGGGCACAACAGGTTCACTCTCAAGGGCAGCAGCAGGAAGGAGTAGAGCACAGCAGCCAGACCAAAGACAGACACAGCTGGATAAATCCAAACTTTGTAGATCTACACCTGAACTTTAGTACGTGCTAAGGTTATAACTACAACGAAGATCTACAACAAAGGTCAGAAGACAGTGCTACACAAAATGATGAGAAGGAAGAAAATGCAACCTCAGAACCCCAGCCCACCCATAACAAGTGCAGAGGACACTAACACAGAACAAATTGGGAATCACACAACTGAAAGCAATGAATCAACAGCTTCTGAAATAATGAAACAGCTGCAGAAAGATATAGAAGACCTCAGATTGGAAATGAAAAAAGAAATCCCTGCATTAATAACATCTGCAGTAAAGAATCAAATGCAGAAACCTATGGAGGAAACCCAGTGCCCACCCAGAACAAGTAGAGAGGACACTAGCTTGGCAAATGCATGAATTAATAGCATCGATAGTAAATAAGCAACAGCAGAAACTTATAGAGGAACTCAGAGCACAATACTTTTCAGAAATATAAAAAGAATTCTCAGAACTCATAGCATCTGAAGTAAAGAAGCAACTACAGAAACATAGGGAGGAAACCCAATCTGAAAAAAACACTGCAGCAAAAGAATTTATAGCTGCTTCTAAAGAAGACATTGATAAAAAATAGAGGAGATTAGAAAAATGACGGATTACTGGAATGAGCAATACAGGAAAGAAATAAATCGCATGAAACAGTCAAAGAGATATAGAGGAAATTAAAATTTCAATCACAAGCTTGCAAAACCATTAAGGTGAAAATGAAGACAGAGTTTCAGATCTTGAAGATGCTGGTACAGTTAGTGAAAAGGTAAGAAAGGACCTCTTAAAAACAACAAGGATGCAGGAAAGAATAATCCATCACCTGCAAGATGATGCAAAGATGAAAAATGTGAGACGAATAGGCATCAATGAGAAAGAAGGAGTCAATACAAATGACATTAAAAAAATATGGGCAGAAGTAATAGCAGAAAAATTCCCAAATATGAAGAAACAATCTGACATTCAGGTAACTGAAGCATACAGAATGCCAAGTAACTTCAACCCAATGAAAAACACCAAGACATACAATAGTCAAGATCCCAGAAATTCAGCACAAGAATAATATACTGAAAGCTGCTAGAGAAAAGAAGCAGATCATATTCAAAGGAAAAACCATCAGAATTATGGACAACTTCTCTTCACAAATCATGCAGGCAAGAAGAGCATGGAGCAGAGTACTTCAGGTTCTCTATGAAAACAAATTCCAGCCCAGACTACTATACCCTGCA
>NW_004524841.1:1329844-1335559 GCF_000260255.1 Octodon degus
ATCTGTGTATTCAAAGTGGTTAGGATAGATATATAGTTACATTCTCTTAATGAATAGAATGATTTGTTCTAATGGTGTTTGTAAATAGTATATCAAGTCCACATCTTGTACAGCAATTAATCACTAAGGAGAATGTAGCAGTGTGTTACTTATTGAAAATCTCCTACCCATTTGATTTGAAACTGTCTCATTGCTGTTTGTTTATCAATAAAGTTATGGCAAAAAAAAGAAATTTCATTTGACCTAGTTATTCCCCATAAGGGTATTGTCCAGAGAGACTTAAAAACATTGTATTGCACGAACACTTGCACACTCATGTTTGTAGAAGCACACTCATAGTTGCTAAATCTTGGAAGTGTTCTGTAATTTAATAAACAGATGAATAAAAAAAGAAAATGCAGCACTCTGGACCAAAACCGAGGCACCAGCATGAGTAACACCTTCTTCCATGCCCTTGGGATCCCTCCACCCCTCCGGAGTCCTCGCCCCCAAGCCGCCGAGTGAATAAAAATGTCTGCAATACTCTCAGGACCCTCAGATGCAACCCAAGCCCAGGCCAGGCTAATATTGGGGAGATCTTCTGTGCTCCCCTGTGCTCCCCTGTGCCAGGGGCACGACAGAGGGGCAACCACAGGTTCAGTGTTGTGCCAGAATGGCACAGTTTCAATTCCAAGGGCTGAAGCAGGAAGGAACTGAACACAACAGCCAGACCCAAGCCAGGCATAACTGGATAAACTCAAACTCAATAGATCTACACCTGAATTATAGTAGTTGCTAAGGTTATAACTGCACCAAAGCTCTACAAAAAAGGTCAGAGGTCAGTGCTATATGAAATGACAAAGAGAAGGAGCAAAATACAATGTCAGGCCATGAGCCCACCCAGAACAAGTGCAGAGAACACTAGCTCAGCTGACACCTATGAAATAATAGCATAGGAAATAAAATTTAAAAAAAAGCAGCAGAAAGGTACAGAGGAACTCAGAGCAGAATTAATTTCTGAAATAGAAAAAAGAAGTCTCTGAATTCATAGCATCTGAAGTAAAGAATCAAATAGAGAAACATATGGCAGAAATCCAGTGCCCAGCCAGAACAAGTGCCAAAGACACTAGTTCAGATGAAATGTATGAATTAATAGCATTGGAAGTAAAGAAACAACAGCAGAAAGGTATAGAGAAACTCAGAGCAGAACAGAATTAATTTCTGAAATAAAAAAAAGAAATCTCTGAATTCACAGCATCTGAAGTAAAGAATCAAATGCAGAAACATATGAAGGAAACCCAATCTGAAAAAAAAAACGGCAGTAAAAGAATTATTAGCTGCTTCTAAAGAAGACATTGATAAAAAAAAATAGAGATTAGAAAAATGACAAATTCCTTGAATGAGCAATACAGGAAAGAAGTAGATGGCATGAAGCAGAGTCAAAGAGATATAGACAAAAGAAAAAGAGATATAGAGGAACTTAAAATCACAATCACAAGTCTGTAAAACCATTTGAGTGAAAGTGAAGACAGAGCTTCAGATCTTGAAGATACTGGTGCAGCTACTGAAAAGGTAAGAAAAGATATCTTAAAAACAACGAGGATGCAGGAAAAAATAATTCATCACCTGAAAGATGATGCAAAGGTGAGCAACATGTGACTAACAGACATCAATGAGAAAGGAGACAATACAAATGATATAAAAAGAATATGGGCAGAAGTAATTTCAAAAAACTTCCCAAATATGAGAAAACAATTTGACATTCAGGTAACTGAAGCACACAGAATGCCAAATAACTTCAAACCAATTAAAACCACAACAAGAAATATAATAGTCAGGATATCAGAAATCCAGCACAAGAATAATATACTGAAATCCACTAGAGAAAAGAAGCTGAAAGCCACTAGAGAAAAGAAGCAGATCATATGAAAAGAAAAACCCATCAGAATTATGGCTGATTTTCTTCACAAACCATGCAAGAAGAGCATGGAGCAGAGTAGTTCAAGTCCTCTATGAAAACAAATCCCAGCCCAGACTACTAAACCCTGAAAAACTCTCTTTCAAGTTTGATGGAGAAGTGTAATACTTCCATGACAAAGAACCACTAAAGAATTTCATGATGACAAAACCAGCCCTACACAGACTACTGAAAGATGTTCTAGAAAGGGACCTAAATGATCAGAATTCCACAAATGAGAACAGAAGGAACTGACTAAATAGGGCAAACAGTTAAACACACAAGATAAAGGAATAAACAACAGCAGGTAAATACCATGTCAATTGTAAGTCAACACATTTTAATTGTAACCATCAATGTAAAAAAATGGTAATGGCATGAAAATGACAGGCAGATCAGTGGAGCAGAATAGGGAATGGATCAGAAATGGAACACATCCAACTATGGTCATTGGATACTTGACATAGAAGACAAAAAAATACTTTGGAAAACAGCCTTTTCAACAAACAGTTCTGGCATTCCTGGCTACCTGCATATCTAAATCTTATCCTTATTTCTCATGTTTTACAAAATTCAACTAAGTGTGAGACCTAAATCTTTCAAACCACTAGAAGAAAACATAGGGGAAATATGTTAAGATATTGACATAGGGAACAACTTCCTGAATAAGATTTAAATAGCTCAGGCAACAATAGCAAGAATCAACAAACAGGACTGTATTCATCCAAAAGCACATTTAAGAAATGCAGAGTGAAGGGACAACCTACAGAATGCAAGAACATCTACAGAATTGGTAGTAAATTTCTGCCAGATATTCTTCTGACAGAATTAATATCCCAAATATATAAAGAAAAATTTTTATATAAAATACAACAAATAATCAAATCAATGAAGGGGCCAATCAACTGAGCAGAGACTTTTCCAAAGAAGTACCAATGACTGGTAATTGCAATAAAAATGTTACAAAATTTTAGCCAGTAGGAAAACATAAATCAAAACTATGGTGAAATTCTATTTCACATCTGATAGTTTGGTTATCTTCAAGAATAAAAAAACTAATAAATGATGGTGAGGGGTAAAAATGAAGTCATACACAATATTGGTGAGAATATAAATTGGTACAGTTATCATGTAAACCACTATAGAGTTTTCTTCAAACCTTGAACTTGAAACTACTATATGATCCAGGTATACCACTCCATGGAACATACCCAGAAGAATCAGCACCCCATACAGCTATTTACATACATGTTATCATTGTGGTACATCTCATAATCTCTAAGTTATAGAACCAGCCTAGATATGAATGAATGAATGAATGAATGAATGAATGAATGAATGAATGAAGGAAGGAAGGAATGAATGAATGAATATTTCCATCAGCATAGGAATGGATAAAGAAAGTGTATTAGGTGTACAAGAATATAGCATGATGAGCAGTGTTTGCCTGGCAAGCACTAGGTTTATGAGTTTGATCCCCCATAAAATAGTGTGCACACAATAGAGTTCTACTTTGACATAAAGAAGGATAAACTTGAATCATTTGTAGCAAAATAGATATGCTTTGACACCATTATACTGTGAAATAAATCAGATATACGTGATCTAATTGTTCCATATGGGGGCGATGGGTTATGAACATAGTGAGCTCTGGAGTTCTTTTGACTCAATAATGAGTTTTCATTTTTTAGATTTATTTTATGATACAATGCCACAGCATCCATTACCTTGTATATTTTAGGATCAATTCATGTATTTTCTCTGTCAGACTGAATTCAACCATTTCTTAAAGAAATTCTAAATCTGCTTCTATTTTAACAGTGTTTAATGGTCTCGATCTGGGTGCAAGTAGTTCTTGCAGGTACTGAGCCTTATTTCTAAGATTTTTGGTGCCAGAGGTACAGTTTCTTACTTTATGACAAAATGTATAATGAGTTTATAAAAAGTATTAAATATGCCCTGCATACTTTGACATTGTTACAATGTGAAAATTGAATCTATCTTGAAAAATGTACCAACTATATCACTGAGGTTTTGAAATTTCTTGATTTTTCTTTAATTTCTAAAAACTTCTGGCAAAAAGAAATCATTGACTCAAAATCAAAGTTATTTTCATGTTACACAAGATTATTCACTTGAGTGTGAACCTTTTATAGATAAAAGAACTTTTGCAATAGATATAACACCTGATTCTTTTCAATGATGTTGCAGTTCACAAGGATAAATTCATATCTACTGTTTTTTTAATTCAGTAATTTTTCTGGTTCTCTTTAGTTCTTAAGGGGAGGATTTTTTGTTTTGTTTTGTTTTTCATTTTATGTGTTTAGTACAGGGTCTTGCTAACGCAGCTTGGATTTATAGTGATCCTCCTGTTTTCAAAGTCCCTAGTGCTGGGATTACAAGCATGCACTACCACCCCGGTCTCAGTTGCTGGCTCAGCATGTCCCACGGGTGAGACCAGCACAACATGCAAGAGTAGGTATCCAACCCTGGTCTCTGTGTTGTCGGCCCTGGTTCTCTTTAGCTCTTAATCTCATGTTATTTGTGTTTCTTTATTTTTAAGTCTTGATTCCCACAAGTTTCTGCATATATATATATATATATATATATATATATATATATATGGACAAGGAAATATTACTTTCTCTAAATAATATATGCCATTAGTGGAGGAAAAATTATAATTGATAATTATTGATAAGTTCTTTTTTAAATTTTTGGCATAGCTGTCTTTTAGCCAACTGTTTTCAAAATGTCTCTATTTGAAATTTATTCATGCAGAACTTAAATTTTCTTTTAGACTTGAAAAACAAAGTTCTTTCCCATCATGTTTAAACTTCTTTAAAACTTTTCAAATTAAAATATGTAATGGAAGAACTGAACAGTTTCATTCTTTGTCTCTGAAACTCCTGGAGTGAGCCTTCTAGGAGGGCAGAGGGAATATACTTTGTCACTTAGTTTCAACTTTTTCAATGGCAGAAAAATTGCTTCTAGGCATATCATTACCTAGAGGTGTGCCTTCTCATTTTCTGCTGTCACCAAGAGATGCCACTTGATCCTCTGTCAGTGCTTGAGCCTCCTTTCCATTCAGCGTGTGATTAACTAGGAGATGGTCAGACCGACACAGCTGCATGAAATTATGCGACACATGCATCTATATCGATTGCAGGGAGAATGGATTTTTGTGCAGCCACAAAACTTCAAACCTGCGAAGCAACTATAATGATTATAGTACTCTTCAGCATCTGAATATCATAAAATGAAGGAAAATGTTTTCTGTCGATAATTAAAACAGTTTCAAGTTTGTTTCTTAAACCTTTATAACTATACCTGTATAAGGTGAGATTTTAGCCTTGGGGAAATAATTGCAGACAATGTGAAATTCAGGAACACATACATTGAATTAGGCAACAGAGGTAAATCTACTCCATTTTGAAGCTCAGGCCATTTTCTGTACTTGTAGCTTTTCCAATTTGAAAAGTTCTCTTACATTTTTAATTTCTAATATGTACCTTGTCTCTAATTTCTAAAATGTGAGGCTGCAATTATAGGCTGTCTTGAGACATGGTATCATGGTTTGAAGTAATTTGAGTCAGATGGCGTCACTTCATATTCATTTAAATATTTTACGTACAGGAATTGAAATTGTGCATGTTTTATTTATTGTCTACTTCTTTTGGTCATATTTGTAAAAGTATGAACGTCTGTGCTTTCTAAACCATTAGGACTCATGTGAATCTTTTCCATATTAAAATACATTTTACATTTTGCTGTTTTTT
>NW_004524841.1:1336433-1337915 GCF_000260255.1 Octodon degus
AATGAGATCAGAAGTACCCAACTAAATAGGGCAAGCAATTGAACACAGGAGAAAAAGGAGTAAACAACAACAGGTAAATACCATGGCAACCGGAAGTCAATACATCTCAATTCCAACCATCAATGTAAAAGGACTCAATTCAACAATTAAGAGAAATAGACTGGCACAGCAGATTAGGAAACAAAATCCAAAAATATGCTGTATACAAGAATCACATTTAACTCATAAAGACATTCATAGGCTGAAAGTCAAAGGATGGAACACAATACTAAATGCCCCAGACCCTCAGAAAAAAGCAGGGGTAGCAATTCTATTCTCAGACAGTCTCAACTTCACACCAACAATGATCAAGAAAAATAAATAAGGCCACTGTATACTGGTTAGGAAAAAATTCAGAGGAAGAGGTAACATGCATAAATATGTATGTACCAAACACAGGAGCACCCAACTATATAAAGTAAATCTTAATGAAGGGGAAAAATCTAATATCCAATACCAGAATTATAACAAGAGACCTCAACACACCCTTATCTCCAAATGACAGGTCAACCAGACAATAACTTAGCAAAGAAATAACAGACCTGAACCACAGCTTGAAACGAATGGACTTGGTGGACATATACAGAGTGTTCCACCCAAACACAGCTGAATGGACATTTTTCTCAGCTGCACATGGGTCATTTTCTAAAATAGACCACATACTGGTACGTAGGTCATTCTTAAGTATATGCAAGAAAACAGAAATTATCCCATGCATATTATCTGACCATAGTGCAATGAAACTGGAAATAAATGACAAAAGAAACCAGAAAAGAACCTTAAATACATGTATATTAAATGACACCCTACACAGCAACCAATGGGTCACAGATGAAATTAAACAAGAAATTCAAGAATATCTACAATTCAATGAAAATTCAAACACAACTTATGGGAATTTATAGAACTGAAAGCAGTTCTCAGAGGCAAATTCATAGCTGTGAACTCACACATTAGGAAAACAGAACGGGAACAGATAAATTCCCTAATGCTGCACCGTCAACAACTAGAAAAGGAAGAGAAAATCAAACCCAGATCCCAAAGACGGGAGGAAATCATAAAGATCAGAGCAGAAATTAATTCAACTGAGACAAAGAAAACAATTCAAAGAATTAAAAAAGCAAAAAGCTGGTTCGTTGTAAGATTAAATAAAATCAATAAGCCCCTAGCTAACCTCATCAAACAGAGGAAAGAAAAATTTCAAATACAAGCAATAAGGAATGAAAAAGGGTGTAATTATCACAGACTCAGTAGAAATTCAGAAGATTATCAATAGCTACTTTGAGAATCTTTACTCTCACAGAATAGAAGACTCAGAAGAAATGGACAGATTCCTAGAAAGGTACAAATTACCACAGCTGAATTGACAAGATATAACCACTCTCAATAGCCCAATAACAGCCAATGAAATATGAGATGTAATAAAAAACCTACCAGCAAAGA
>NW_004524841.1:1348842-1358466 GCF_000260255.1 Octodon degus
TGTGTGTGTGTGTGTGTGTGTGTGTGTGTGTGTGGCCAGCTCAGCCCACCAGGGGGCGGGGCTAGCTGGCATGTGGTGCTGGGGGATTGAACCCGGGCCTTGTGCTTTGCTAAGCTTGTTCTAAGTAGGTGCTTTAGACCATTGAGCCATCTCACCAGCCCCCATTTTGCTGTTTTTGTTATCGATGAAAGTTAATAGCATCCATTACAGTATAAGAATAAACTAAATCCACGTGGCTTATATTACGAAACGCTTCATTTCTCATCTCCAATGATTACTTCATGTATTTTTATAGATAGATTCTCACTGAAATAATGTGCTTTTTGTTCATTTAAATGTCTTAAATACATTTGTGCAATGTAAAAACTCTAAGTGTTTGCGTTCCTTTGATACTTTGTCTTGGGTCTTATTTTTATGCTGGACACCAAACCCAGAACCTTGTGCACTAAGCAAACGCCCCACCACTGAGCTACAACCCCAGCACTACAACTTCTTGGAAGTTGGGGCAACAACTTTAAATAAATACATAAAAAACTATACTTGAAAACATACATAATATGATTGACAGATAAGTTAATCTATAGTGTCATCTATCAGCTTACTCAATTTGGGGACGTATGTACTGACACAAAAAAAGGGTAAAAACTATGATTTCAGTGGTCAGTTTTCCAAATTCTATCACTGTAGCTGATAGAGTGTAATTCAACCTAGAGAGAAATGTCTTTCTTTCAACTATTGTTACATCGACAATATTCCAAGGCACTTTCAGCGAAGATGTTTTTGGCTTTGCTCTAAAAAATGGCATTGTTCTAGTCATTTTACTCAAAACCCATCAAACTAATAACATCAGCACCAGTTTTTGCCATAAAAATTATGTAATAATTTTTTCTGATCCTTAGGAGATTTTAATTGAAAATTAACCTGCTTTCTAAGTTTATCAAACTTCTAAAATCAAATGAAAGGTACATACTTACCCTTTACTAAGCATCTCAGTTCCTCCATCTCTTTCCTAATTTACATGTAATTTTGAGTATTCTAGCTTATGTTGTGATAATCGACAATGAAAGATATGATTGCTTTTTTGAAGTCAATCATTATATACCTTTATAATATTTGACATGTTTTTGCTTGATATCCTTCATGTATATCCCACGACCTTTAGTTAAGATCATTTTCCTGTCTTTTAATATCATTTAGAATTTTATTTAGAATTTCTCTTGGTAGAAAATTTAGTTTTATTATTGTTATTGGTGTTTTGTTTGGATAAATGGTACTGTTTTTCACTTCTAAATGGATCTTTAATTTCTCATTGATCAGTTTAGTTCATTGCTGTCTGATTTCCATTTACTACTGATCAATCAGCTATTAGCTACTTCTTAATTTTGGTAGTTGATTATCTTTCTTATACCAACCTGATTCTAGTGGTCTTTTTTATCATTAGTTTTATGGAGTTTTGTTTTGATGTGCCTAGGTGAGGATTTCGCTCAACTTTCCTGACTTGAAATTCAATGAACTTCTGAACGTATTTATTAACTTTGTTTAGAATCAATTTTCTATGATTCTTTCTGAAATTTCCAAGATGATTTAGCCTCATGAATAAACACACACAACTTAGATTGTATGTCCAAGTCTGTCTGCACAGAAAACATCATTGTAACTCTCTTGATGGAAAACCAGACTTGTTTCCTGATGAAGACAATAAAGATAATATCTTCTTCCTGGAAAATATTGGACATAGTTCTAAAATCTCCCTTAAGATTTTGAAATTTCTTAACTTAAGGTTCCTCAGATGTCATACAAGCTTTTGAAAAATAGCATTCTCACAGATTCCTTATACCACATCTGTGGTATCTAACATAGCAAGCATTCAGTTCTAGTTTTGTGCCACGGCACGAACAACAAAATCCACTATCTCGGACCCAGATACCAACTTCTGTAAGAATATATCAGACTATCGGGTTAGCTTGAAAGCACAGTAAAATTTTAAAGCCTTCAAAGTCCTTGGTGGGTCTTTGTTCATTCACAGATTTCTTTGGCACCGTGTCTTTGGATATGTCATTCACCTTGGTCTCTTCTTTCTCTCCTATACTTGAAAACATACATAATATAATCTACAGATAAGTTAATCAATAGTGTTATCTATCAGCTTACTAAATTTGGGAACATATGTACTGACACAAAAAAAGGGTAAAAACTATGATTTCAGTGGTCTCCTATCCAACTGAATATTCTTGGTATTTTCTCTTCTGTTTTCCTTCCTTGATTTTTCCTTAATATATTTCTTCTTTGCATTTCCTTAATATTTTTTATCAATTGTCTTTAGATGTATCTGACAATTCATTAAAATTTGAACTTACTGTATTAATATGCTGGGAATGCATAACAAAATATTGTACTCCTCCTATGTAGTTAAACAACAGAAACTTATTTTCTCACACTTCTGGAGGGTGCCATCCAAAGGGGTACCAGCAGCACTGGCTTACGATACAGTCTCTCACACTGGTTTGTAGCAGTCACCTTCTCACTGTGTCCTGAAACAGTTTTGTTTCTCTATGCCCACGTTCCTGCTGTCTTTTCTTTCTTTTTTTATAAGGACCTCAATCAAAGTCCTTGGCAATTCCAATCATTATGATATTATTATTTATAGTCACCTCCTTTAAAGGTTCTACCTCCAAATAGTCATGTCAGAAGTTAACACTTCAACATATGAATGGGGTGAGACAGTGATTCAAGTATTTTGTATGCATTCATGGCCATTTTTCTTTATTTTGAGAAATAGAAAGAACTTTATTTTTTAGAAGGAAGAAAAAAGTGTGTACAGTGATTGCTATTAGGGAAAATAAGAGGAAAAATAAGAAGAGGAGAATTTTTACTTTCCACTTTATGTTGCATGCTTTATGTTAAAAATTTACATATTCCTTAAATATTTTTCAGGTGCTAGACAGACTCTAAGATGGCTCAATATAACACTTGCATCTTTATGCTCTAATCTTATGTTCTAATCTACTTACCACCCCTTGAGTGTAGGCGAGGGATAAGAGCCATTTGACAGAATTGACAATGGTGATAAATTGGCACTTCTACTATGCTGGGTTATGTGACAGTTCATCTCGCTTGCTGGCTTCCTCTAGATCTTCTCCTCCCCTTGCTGGCTCCATAAACTAACTGCGTGGATAGAATGCCCAAGTGGGAAGAAACAGAGCAGAGCCTGGAGTAACAACCAGAAAATGGCCCGGCCTGCAACGCCTTCAGTCTTACAGCTTCAAGGAAGGGTTTCATGTTGAGCTGAGTGCGCTTGCTGGCAAATGCATTCCTACCAAGCTTCCAAATGGCAACATAGTTCAGGCCACCACCTGGATCATCACTGCCTTGCACACGACCTGAAAAAAATCATATTTGGGACTCTGACCACAGAAACTGGGAACTAATAAACATGCATTCTTTCACTCTTTGTAGTACTTCACTACTTAGCTTCCAAAATTAATCTACACTTAGCTTGGATTTAAAGTATAAAATATGTTTGATAGAAATTCATCTATAGTAGAGCATTTTTAAGTCTTTTATCATTTTAATAAATGAGAATTGCATTCATAAAACTTGTACTTTATTCCATTCAAGAGCTCTTCAAAGCTAGGCATGGTAGCACATGCCTGTAATCCCAGCACTTGGGAGGCTGAGGCAGGAAAATGCTGGTTATTTTCAAACTTTGTCTTTGCTACTATTTTTAATCATCCCTATGATTTCTTAAGCTATATTTACTTTAAACTTTAATATCTAATATTATATTTCTAAGTCGGCTTTGCATTATTTCTGCTGGATCTTAATTTTATATTTTATCTTCTGATGAGCTTTCAGGTTTCCTCCTATAATATTTTCCATTTCTTAGAATGTTTGGTATACAAATCATTTGAAACTTCTGTCGAGGAAAATTTCTATCTAGCACTCAAAGTGACCAAACAAGTCAGTATCTATTTTTTAAACTGTTTATTCCAATTAATTTTAAAAGTGGTGATAATAACAATGATGATTGACAAGTCAGCATATGATATGCCACAAGTTGTCCTCAGTGCTTTATGTGCATTAAATTATTTAACAGTAAGAGAATGCTACAATGTAGCAATTATTATTGTTCCTCTTTCACTGAAGATAAAATAAGAGCACAAACTTTGAGTTATATGCCTAAAGCATACAATGGTTTAGCGGTTGACTTAGCACTTACTATTAATCTAGTTTGTTTTCTGGATAATATTATTATAAATAGCTAGTTAATATAATAAGCAGCCACACCCATATTTCCAGAAATTATATATATATATATATATATATATATATATATATATATATATATGTTAAAGTCTCCCACCAGCCAGTGTCGCATATGGTAGTGATCAATGGAATTAAATTAAATTTGGTTTATAAATCCTAACTCTTTATTTCCTACTGCTATACTAATTAATGTGCTAAAGGTAATTGAATCAGCATAAATATCATAGCCAGCTGAATTTCATGAAAAAGATCAGAAAATGTTATGCCCATTAGTAATTTCTGTAGTTATTCAACCAAATATAATGCAATAAAGATAATTAAATCTTGTGCTTCGGGGAACAAGTGGATTCGCCTAAGGAAAAGAAAAGAAAATATGCTTTATTCTATGCCCTAGGGAGAATGACAGAAAAACTGACTAGGTATATTAATGGGGTACTGGAAAGGGTAACATCTGGTCTTCTCTGAAATATTAGAGCTTTGGCTGAAGTAGATTTAACTGATTTGTATCTGATATTAAATTATAATAATTTTATTTACAACATGGCAGAATGAGACTGCTTTAATTTATTTCAGTTTAAAACTACTAGCTATGGCTAAAATAAAATTTGTACTACCTGACTGGAGGTTACAGTTTTGAAATGCCTCGCAGGTGATGTTTCTAATGATATTTAAATTCTGTTTTAAAATTGGATTTTAGTAGTGTTGAATAGTAGAACAGAGGTTGGCTTTTTCTGTCCACAGTTCTCACATCAACCTGAATCTGAATTATCAGTGGATTACCGTAAGGCATCAGGAATAAGCATCCAGGCATTAGCATCATAATCTGAAATACCAAGCCAGTTATAGAGCAAAATTCCTGAATTATAATTCACAAAAAGTAGTATTACTTTTAATCTTTTAAGAATAAAAATAAGCTAGCATTAGCACCAATTGCCAAAATGTACTGTATATTGAACTGATTCCAATTTATTGCCTGAAAAAAGATGGCATTTCTACTTTTAATTATGCTCTTATAAATATATGCATCTCCCTCATTTACAGTTTCTTATACTAAAAACAGTGAGTTTTAAGCTGCTGAATACTACTAATTTTGGTTTTCAATTTTAGGATGTAAGTGTATTTTTTTATTTTAATATCACCTTAAAATTTAATTTTATTCCTATCTGCCTTCATTTTTTTTTAATGTCTGGGCCTCTGGGCTATGCCAATTTACATATTTGAATTAATGTACCAAATAATGTTTGAAAGTCTAATCTTATTAAATGCCTTTAAATCCAACACTTCCCCTGACTAGCAGGACCTTATTAATTAACCTATGTTATCAAAACCTCATGCTGGCTAGCTACTAGGCTTTCTCTGGGGGTCAAATAGATCAACCTTGTTCCTTTAAATAGCAGAGTGTTGAGTGAGGATAATTTGTGTAATGTTTGAGTTCTAACGCATCACAATTTTCTCCTAACACATGACTTTATACCTTACAGAATTTATGGCTGAATAATTGCTTAAGAGTTGGCAGTTTTCTGAGCTAAGAATTTTTCATCTCATTTTCGCACCCTTGAGTAAATCTCTGTCATAAGTAAGTTTAAAGAGGAGTATGAAAGGATTTATTGTTACCATATGCTACAGTTGCAATAATAGTGGCAAAAATATTTCTTTGAGTAGTAATGAGCCTAAGGAAAGAGGAGTAGCTCTAACTAATAGCTGATGATGATAACTTATCAAAATCTAAGCAACAGTTCTTTTAATAAGTAAATATACAAATGAGATATTATAGCTTAATATGAAAGTTTGAAAGCATAGATGTAAAATAAATTCTGTAGAATATATTTTAAAAGTGTAGATGTGATTCATCTCATTGATTACATGTAGGATAGAATTAGTGATAAATTTCATTATACAAACATGCTCTACTTCTGAATATCAAGTGGAAGAAGATCAGGATTGGAGATGACATCCACAATTACTTCACTCAGCTGAGAAACAGAAATAGGGGGCAAAATTCTACTGTTACATTAATGGGTAACATTTCTTGCTCTGATGGCAAAACTGTAAGTGAGATATTCCTGGCAATACAGGTAAGATAAAACACAAAACTACTCTTCACATGGGGCTGGTCCTTCCAGAGCTTTATACCTGATGTTAGATAATATTTTTATAGGATATTACAAGTCTTATCATGTGCCTCCATTATCCTTCCACATGAAGGTGTGAGAAGGCATTTGGAAGAAGTCCTTTTGCCCGTCCATTCTAGTTAAACAGAATCCAAGGTCGCTTTTTGTAGTGGGGTGGACAAGAATACTTAGAAACAGGGTTTCCCAAGTCACAATGTTTTCAGGCCTGTGAGGATGAGTCTTAGGGAGAAGAGTCTAGGCAAATCTCCTGGGCCTGTTCATCCTAGCTACTCAGAAAGAGTAACTCACTAAAATCCATCACTGATTTTTTTGAAAAACAGACGTCACCACAAATTTATTTATCCATACAAGTAAATAACAATAGTTTCTCATTATTTGTAATCAAAGTTAACACAAACTTGCTGTTCTCTACAAACTTGATTATATAACTTTCTGTATGAGTTTGTGTGTGTGTGTGTGTGTGTGTGTGTGTGTATTTGTCATGTAGGTATCATGCATGTATATTAAAAGTATGGATAAGGTCTCCTAGAGCTTGTGATACATTTCTGAAAGAAAAGTTCTAACTTTGGTTAAATGGGACTGTCATTGTAATAATTACAATAGAATGATAAATAGGATATTACAAATGCTGTTACAGCACTTATTGTACAAAAGAATGGTTGAATGGTTATTTCTAAAATTAAAAATAGAAATTCCAAATTATTATTGTGAAACTACTGTATCTGCTTAGCAAGTGACATTTTTTAAAAGGATACTTTTTACAGGTAATTTAAGGAGGAATATCTGCTCTAAAATCATTATATTAAATGTGTCTTTTTTGCAATTAATAATAAGCTTTAAGTGCTTTTTTAAGGTTCTGGGAATTGAACACAATGCCTTTACATTGAGCTATATTCCCAGGTCTTTTATTAATTTTATCATGAGATAAAGTCTCATGAATTCACTAATTTATTCAGGTTAGGCTGGCCTCCAAATCATGTTATTAGCCTTAATTTTTTCATTAATAGAATTATCTGGCTGAGGAGATAGCTCAGCAACATAAGCACCAGCCTGGTAAGCACAAGGTCCTGAGTTCAATCCCTAGTACTACAATAAATAAATAAACAAATAAATAAAAAATAATATAGTAGAATTGTATATAATAAGTATAAAATTGTATTTGAAAAATTTTACCTGCTTTCAAATTTTTGTATGCCATCATGACTATTACAATAATAAAGTTATTATAGTACACCAAAATATATGTGAAATAAATTAAAGTTGGTAATTCAGTTGAGAATAATGTGGACAACAAAATAATGAAGCGCTCATGTGATAAACCCTCATCAGATTTTTACACTGTATACTCATTATAGTAAGATTACTGTGTTTACATATTATTACTACCATTTATATATAAATAGAGTAGAACTACAAGTTAGTAAGTGGTCAAAATCTTGGCTTAGCTTTTCAATATACTCTTAGCCACTAGGCTATTGTTTCATTCTTAGTTGTATATTTAGAGCTTAAGATCATGTTTTCCCTCAAGCACAGATTCTTCCTCCATTTCTATAGAAACTAACAGATACTGTAGAAATTAATGGTGTTCTGGGGCCAGGGATATAGCTCAGTGGCATAAGCGCCTGCCTGGCAAGCACAAGGCTCCTAGTACTGAAAAATAAATTGATAGTGTTCACTGTGATGTTTACACACTTGCATATATCATGAGTTCAAGTCCATTCTCCCATCTTTAACCCTCTTTCCTTGCCCTTCCCAGTCTCTTATGATTCTTCCCTTCTACTTTCAGGTCATCTTTTCTTCTTTTCAGTTTCTATATATGAGAAAAAAATACGATATGTGAGTTATATGATACCTGTGTCTGGCTTATTTCACTTAACGTGATGATTCCAGTTCTATCCATTTTCCTGCACATGACAAGCTTTTGTTGTTACTTATGGTAAAGTAATGTGTTGTAATACAAGTATGCCACAGATTCTTTCTCATTTCTTCATCACAAGACAATAAGAATTTTGGGCAACTATAAAGTCAAGCAGAAAGACCAGAATCTCACTATCTGGATAAGCTCTAAATATTGCGCTTCTTGACCTGCAGGCCTATGAGGAAAGAAAGTCAAATGATCTATCATACAATGGTTGAAAGACAGCATATAAATAATAAACTGTCTCATTTAGAGGAGAAAAGGAATATTTAGCAGTCACTGGTCCATATCAACACCAGAATATTACTTGCACTTATTTGGAGGTAGAAAATATTTATTTACTTAGCCTTTAGAAGTAGGTCCAAACCACTGATCTCAGCTGTCTTTTGGGAGTTCATTCATTTTTTTCATTACTCTTCTTGGTCAATTATATAAAGGAGGATTGGAGAATACATCCTCTCCATTAATCTGATTTCCCATTGCTGGGAAAAAAAAAAACACCTGACACCCATAATGTAAAGGAAAAGAAGTTGACTTTGGCTCACAGCTTCAGAGAATTCAGTCCAAAGTTGACCAGCTCCAAAACAGGGATATGATGTTAGAAGTAATGAGGGTTAAAGCCACTTGCTTCATAGACACCCAGAAATAGAGCACAATGAAAGGTGCCTGAGGGGCAGGATCAAGGAACCAGATATGTTCCCCAAGTCACACCCATATGACTCACTTCTTCCAAAAAGGCTCTATGTCCTAGTAGCCCATTCTTCTGTAAACTCAGCAACGGACTGAGTCTCTGATGAGGTGTCTACGCCCTCACGATCCAAGTAGCCCTCCAGGAGTCTCTTACTCTAGTCAGGTGTACAGTCAGGATTAACAAGCACATCTTCTTATTTTGGCAATTTGTTAACCATATGCAGAAACTTGAGACCAAAACCTTCAACTGAATTATCAAGCTCTTCTACTCTAGGATTGTCATACTTTTCGCTCATACATAGGGGGTTTACTGATGGGGAGAGAACTCTATGTCTCATCATCACTATGAATACTTTGCAAGCTCTCCTACCCTAGATTCAACTGTATGTACAGTGGTACCTTAGTTTATAAACTTAATCTATTTGGAAATTTTAAGGAGCATGGCTGGCTTTATGTTTGTGTGGGGAATACCACTGTGATTGTGTTTGTTACCTAATGTAGCATTTACAAATGAAAGCAAAGTTTTGCCAGATGCCTTGTTTGCAAACCAGATCATTTACAAATGAAAGCCTTCATGAATCAGGATAGTACTGTATTTTTTTTTAATTTTTTTATTTA
>NW_004524841.1:1367776-1370779 GCF_000260255.1 Octodon degus
GAAAATTGGAATAGATGGCCTCTACTTCAATCTTGTAAAAGAAAACCCAACAGCTAATATAGTCCTAAATGGAGAAAAACTGAAATCTTTTACTCTTAGATCTGGTACAAGACAAGAATGTCCTCTATCACCACTACTATTCAATATATTTCTGGAATCATTAGCTACAGCTATTACACAAGAGAAAGAAATAAAAGGAATAAGAATAGGTAAAGAAGAAGTTAAATTATATTTATTTGCAGATGACATGATACTTTATTTGGAAGACCCAAAGGACTCCACCAAGAAGCTACTAGAATTAATACAGAAATTCAGTAGCATAGCAGGTTATAAAGTCAATACCCAAAAGTCAATAGCATTCCTCTACGCAGACAACAAACACACTGAGAGGGAAATTATAGAAACAATCCCTTTTACAATAGCACTGAGGAAAATGAAATTCTTTGCAAGTAATCTATCCAAAGAAAGTCAAAGACCTTTTCAAGGAAAATTACAGTACTCTGAAAAAAGAGAGCATAGAGGAGTTCAGAAAATGCAAAGATATTCCATATCCTGGACAGGAAGAACCAACAATGTGAAGATGGTCATACTCCCAAAATTGCTGTACAGATTTAATGCAATCCCTGTCAGACTACCACCAACATACCTCACAGACATAGAGAAATCATTCCTAAAATTTATTTGGAACAAGAAAAGACCTGGTGGGGCCGGGGAGATGGCTCAGTAGAATAAGTACTTGCCTGGCAAGTACAAGGGCCTGAGTTCAATCTTCAGTTCGGCAAAAAAAAAAAAAAATCAAAACAAGATAAAAGCTATTTGCTTAGGAAGAAAAGACCTAGAATAGCAAAGGCAATCCTGGGCAATAAAAACAAGGCAGGAGGCATTATAATTCCTGACTTGAAATTATACTACAAGGCTACTGTGATAAAATCAGCATGGTACTGGCAACAAAATAGACCTGAGGATCAATGGAATAGATTAGAAGACGCTGAAGCCCCTACGAACACACTCAGACACCTCATCTTTGACAAAGGAGCTAAACATACTCACTGGAAGAAAGATAGCCTCTTTAACAAATGGTGCTGGAAAAACTGGCACTCTACATGCCGAAAACTCAATCTTGACCCAGGTCTATCACCATGCACTAAGCTAAAATCAAAATGGATTAAAGATCTAAACATTAAGGCAGAGACACTAAATCTCCTAGAATAGATAGTAGGAGGAACTCTTGAAGACATAGGGGTAGGCAAAGACCTCATGAACAGATTTCAAATCACACATGAAACAGTTGAAAGAACTAACAACTGGAACCTGCTCTTACTGAGAAGTTTTTTCACGTCAAAAGAAATTACCAACAAAGTTAAAAGGCAACCCACAAATTTGGAAAATATCATGACAACTAAGTACTGAGAAAAAGGTCTGCTTTGTAGAATTTATAAAGAACTAAAAAACACTAGGGCCCAAAATTTAAAGACCCAATCCAGAAATAGCCATCTGAGATGAGCACATGCTTCTCAAAGGAAGAAATTAAAGAAGCAAATAAATTTATTAAAAAATGCTCCACATCACTAGCCATCCGTGAAATGCAAATTAAAGCAACATTGAGATATCATCTCACCCCAGAAAGAATGACTATCATACAGAAATCACCCAACAACAAATGTTGGAGAGGCTGTGGGGAAAAAGGAACCCTTCTCAACTACTGGTGGGAATGTAGACTGGTGCAACCATTATGGAAATCAGTATGGAGACTCCTTAGCAAAGTTGGACTGAAATCCCATTTATAGCAGCACAATTTGTGATAGTCCAATCTTGGAAACAACCAAGATGCCCATCACCTGAGGAATGTTGAAAAAGATGTGGTATTTTTACACAATGGAGTATTATTCAGCTATTAAGAATGATAAACTTAAAGACTTTATATTGAAGTAGATGCCACTTGAACATACACTCATAAGTGAAATAAACCAGACACACGTGTGTAAATATCATATAATTTCCCTAGTATAAGAACTCAAAAGAAGAAATACAAAGAGAAAGATGTAATACAAGTAAAAGGGAAGCAGGACCTTGAGGACTAACTTATCAAGAGAGGGAAAGGAGAAGAGTTAGGAAACATGACAATGACAAGACATACAGTATTATGTAGAAGATGGGCAAGGCAATGATCCTGAGAATCTCCAGAAGATTTTTTTAATCTAGCAGCTAATTGGAAAGATTCTCACCCTGACTAACTATATATACTGATACCTGTGAACTAAGCAACTGTGCAGCAAATGGTAGTCTGTAATAGTAGTTTCATGCTTGGAGTGCCTGTCATTCTGGTCTTCTGAATATGAGCTGCTTGTCATGACAAGCCAGTTGCTACTATGAAGTCTCTCCAGTAGATGGTTGTTCAAAGAGATGGGGGTGGTAAATGAAAGCAAAGGACAGGAAAAGGAATATTGTGGTACTGTCCTGCTTCAAGGTTTTAAATAGTTAGTTTTTGAACTTATGTGTAAACATAGGAAGTATATAATTCTTTATGCCTACTTTTAAAATACATTCTAATGGTTAAATGTTTTTATCATATTCTGTAGGCACTTAAAGTTCAACATATCAATACTTGATGAAAAATACCTGTTGCATATTATGCCTAAGATGTTTGATATGCAGACAGATAGTGAGGTTAAGCTTAACAGCCTAAGTTGTATGGTATTAACAATAAGCTTGGGGGCCGGGGAGATGGCTCAGTAGGATAAGCGCTTGACTGGGAAAGGCAAGGATCTGAGTTCAATCCCGGGTTCTGAAAAAAAAAAAAAAAAAACAATAAGCTTGTCTTCTGGATGGTTAACAACCTAAGTTTTCAGACCAAAATTAGAGAAAAAGGAGGGCTCCAATGAAAGCAACATTTTGGCCCCAGCCTTCCAAGTTTAGTTAAGACTCAGGACATATGAGAGCCTGTATTGCAACGTCATGTAACTCGGCAGTGTCCCAAATTTTCTGATCAAGGAGATTATGGGG
>NW_004524841.1:1370879-1380460 GCF_000260255.1 Octodon degus
TGGCATGTGGTGCTGGGGGATTGAACCGCGGTCCCTGATGCCTTGCCAAGCTTGTTCTAAGTAGGTGCTTTAGACCACTGAGCCATCTCTCCAGCCCCAGTACTGTATTTTTGATATATCATATTTTGGCAAAATACAACATTAATGACTCTAGCACTATTTCTTCCTTTCAGAATAGAATGTTAATAAATTTAGGATGCATGATCTACAAAGAAGGTCAATTATTTTAGAAATTTTTAAAGGTGTAAATACAACACCCTGAACTAAATCTTTTTTTTTTTTTTTTATTTTAGTAAGGGTCTATAGGGTCTCACTACATAGATCACACTTATAGTCATCCACCTGTGTTCAGCTTCCCAAGAGCTGGGATTACAGAGGAGGGGCATCACGCCCAGTCTCAATCTCATCTCAGTGTGCCCTGAGGGCAGGATCAGCAAAGCACACCAGGGATCAAACCCCAGCTGCTGTGTCTGCCTAAACAGGTGCTTTAATCCACTGAGATATTTGGCTGGCCCTGAACTAAATCTGTCTTCAGAGGTGATTTTAACTTTGACACTCTGAATTAAGACTTTTCCCAAGGCTTTACCTTAATTTTTAAATTAATTTTAATGAGAAAAAAATAGCAATGAAACAGGTTCAAAAGAGCTGAAGTCTCTATCATTGTTGTTGCATCTTTAATTTGCTTTTCTAAAATTTATTTATTTAGTGGTATTTTTTAGGGAAGGGTATACAGGGTGTTCAGGGTCTCATTACTAGATTGGACTCATAGTGACCCGCCTGTTTACAGCCTCCCAAGAGCTGGGATTACAGGTGAGCGCCACCACACCCAATCTGAATTGCCTTTTTACCTCTTCCTCTGGAACGGAATCTTCACTGCAGGTCCAGAGATGCTTGCAGGTGCTTTAATAGGCTAAGCTATTTGGCTGCCCTAATTTGCTTTCTAAAAACATTTCATTTAGTAACTCTGCAATTTTGAACTGTATCCTACTAAGTACTATTTACAAACTGAGTTGTAATACTGAATACTGTGTTAGTTGATACATTGTGTCAACTTGGCTGAATCAGCTCCAGCAGATCTCAGCATGGGGGCCTAGCCCTGCAGGTGGACAAGGCCCAGGAAATGAGAAAGGCAGGAAGACACCCTGCCTGGTTTCCTGCCACCCAGCCCCGCTTCAGTGCAGAAGTCTCTGTCTTCAGAGGAGCTTGATCTTTGCAGCCGCACTACTTTGGAGGAGCTCCCATCTTCACTGTGGAGAGCTGGTCTTCGTAGTTGTAGTCAGCGTAGAAGGAAGACAGAGGCTTGATGGACGCTGCAGCTGCTGCTCCTCCTCTGCTCTTCATTGTTTTCGGCAGCATGAACTGCTGTCGTTTGCCTTGGAGCCAGCAGAATATGGACTGAACCCTCCAGTAACTGTGAGCTAAATAAACCTTTCCTTCCTTCATTTTGAGTGTCTGGTATTTGTCCCAGCAACAAGTAAAAAGAAACTAAGACAAATACCATGGGTCAGTTTTTCTAGTGTCCCATTACATTTTCCTTACCATCTTCCAGCCATCATTTCATGGAAGCCCATAGCCTTGATCAAAGTCTTATTTAATTTTTTGGCAGTGGTGTTGCCTTCCCTGGTAGCAATTTCCGTAATAATCAGCTGCTGCCACCATATAACTGTATATGTTATAACTCTGAAACTCCGTGATTTAAAATCACAATCACATTGATTATGCTAAACTTTAAATCCATACAGAACACAAAAAATAAATAAAATAAAAAACAGTAAAAAAAATAGAAGTGAACAATTAAAAGTTTTACACTGAAATTTAGAAATCTAACCATAGATTACTGGAATATATTGGATTACTTTGCTGAATTCATGCACCTACAATATATGAATGGCAATGGAATACCCATCTCTGACAAAAATAAACAAAAAAGGGGGATATAAATGAAGGACCATTTTGTATCTGTATATTCAAAATAGTTAGCATAGATATATAGCTACTTTCACTTAGTTCAATGAGATTTGAACTAATAGTGTTTAGATGAGATACCATGTCTGCATCTTATGCTATGAATAACTACTACAAGGACAACAATATGCAATGTATTAATTATTATAACTGTCCTACCAACCTGTTTTGAAGCTGTCTCATTGCTACTTCTTTCTCAATAAAGTTAATATAAAAAATCACAATCATGCATTCTTGTTGATGTGTTTGCAGGCCAATTGAATTGGCTGAAACTGCAAGGCTTACCTAGATTAACTCTTAGGCGTAGACATGGTTTTAGCTGCTGTGCATACCTTTCTTCTGAGCCCAGCAGGCTTCCTAGGGTTAGTTGTCTTCATGGTGGCAGAATCATAAGACCAGTGCATCTTCATAGCCTGTGCCCCACTGTCAAACCAAATCACATAGCCAGGTTCAACAATCAAGATGTGGGAAAGTTCACCTCGTGCTAAGATCTGAAAATATTTAAATATAAGGAGGGAATAAGCATTGGGACCCAAAGCTTGATCTGTCTTGGAGGGTATTCTCCTTCACTATATATGTCCATAACTTTCCCAGTAAATTACAATCATTATTTCTTCTTTGAGTAAATATGCTATCTGTACTCAAGATAATAATTATGGTAAGGCCTACTTCTTTTCATGTTGTTGGATTGTTAAGTCTATTTAGGAATGTAGCAATAGGTCCATCATATTATGGGGCTTTAGGACTCCTTTGTACCTTCTAAACATCATTATAGAAATTCTGATATGTTCAGGTTACCATGTTAGACAAGCTAACTTGACGGACATTTGGCCTTGGTTGTCATTCTAGAAAGACATCATCAAACTTATCTGTCTCTCAGCAACAAAACTACTATGTAAAACTGTCTTATCAGAATGGAAAAAGGTTGACATACCTAATTGGCAGTCATATATATATACATATATATATAATGTGTCAGTCATGTTATCTTTGATTATGACAATTTTTAGATGACAACTGTGTGAGGTGGCAATGACCTTTAAAGCAATCAAATTGAGGAAAAGATATAATCTGTGATACACAAATATGGCTTGCTATTTAAAACAAAGCCTACTAGATATAGAGAACATGACATCTCTGAACTGGAATATTACAGAATATTTGTATTATGTTCAAATGCTGTCTGGCTCAACAAGTGCCAGGTGGTCACAAGCATCTTGATTGCTGTGAAATGTCAGATACTGTGCAAAGTCCACTACAAAAAAATAAAAAAAATGGTTCTAGCCAGCAGACTGATGATGTAAAATGCTCCATAGGTCAGTGTCCAGGTAAGAAGTGCAGTAGATCATCCAACATCATTCTTATGTGATACATTATTCTTTACCAGCAACAAATGTCTTAAGAATCTCTCAATTCCTAGCCCTGGACTTGGATAGAGTAAAGTAAGCTTTTCCTGTTTGAGTTGTCAAAGCTAGAAACCACTGTTTATCCCATAGATATCTACTCAACTGCTTGACTATTAGGCAGAAGTCAAAATATAGAGTATTTAATTATTTTCCTCACTCTACTTGCTTTTTCAGGTGTAGGTCTTTTTGTAGATGGAGGTGGGAGTCATTGTTGGACTGGCAGTGAAAGTAACCTATGCAGTCTAGAACCAGATGATCTTCTGCCAGTGCACAAGAGAAAGTGACAGTAAATGGAGCCACATGACCTTTGGACATACACCTCTGTGTATAGCTGATACAAGAGGAGTCTGTGAGTCATAAGATGGGCAGGACATAAAGCAAGTTTACACAGTGTGATTTGCATGTGGCAATGAGTGTTACAAACTGAGTTATCTTCCTTGAAGTGTCTAAGAGTATCTATGGCATAAGCAATTTAAAAAAGCATCAAATCTTAAAAAGTGCACTAGATCCAAAATTTGAAACCTGATGGACCTATTTTAGGAATATATTATTCACAGACTGGCTGGGCTAAAGGCATTCTCTAGACATAGAGCAACTAAACTTTAGATGTTCTAGCCTCATCTCAAGTACAAAGTATCTTGGAGTCTTTCTCCTTAAATTATACATCCTTTAGGGCAAAGTGACTTTAGACAGCAATAAAGGTTCCTAGACAGTTGTGTGTTATTGCTTAGGAAGCCAGCTGTAGAGTGAATTGCAGAACTATGGAAGACAGAAATGACTGTCATGAGTCTCCCACAGTGTCACCTTCTCTCACTTCTGTTTCTTAAGTAATGAGGAAGAATCTGTTACTGTAAAGTCTCTGTAGACCCAGCTGAGAGCAGCTCCTTCAGTTAAGACCATTTTCCACTGCATGCTGCCTCTCTAGTCTTGGATAACTCCTTTGATCTTGATTTTTCCCATTTCAAAATGGTTAGCATAATCAGTACCTACTGCATCAACTTGTTGAGAAGATTAAGTGGTTGCATGTATGCAGTGGTATTATCCCACTACCAGGTAAAAATACAGAGAAAATGGGACTGCTCATCGCATATTTCCTCTTCTTCACTCTTTTCTCTTACATACTCCACCTGCTCTTATGTTTTCTGCTGCTGCTTTTCCATCTCCAGAGTTCCATATGGTTTCATAGATATTAGATTGAATAATTATGTCATGAGCACACAAAATTGTACCCTAGAGGAAAAGTACTGGAAACAATCTTCGTCTGAGGATAAAACATACTACCTAGGGATTTAAATAGCTTGAGCAAGTCTTAATATCTGTAAAAATAGACTGTTTCTTAGGAACCTGTAAATAGCACTGGAGATGAACATTCACAAATAATTAACAGTGTGGAACACTTTAGTGTCCATAGCTTAGTGCTGCTTGCAAGTACATTAATACAACTACCTGCTTAGACTATAGCTTGCACAGAAACGCCTAACATTAAAATCCTCTTGGTTTTATCTATAACCTGCCTTATTCTAATTACTCTGTTATTTGGCAATTGGAGACAGCTGGGGAAAAGTATTGGGCTATGTGTCCAATCCCAAAAGGATAAATTGCAGATGGCCAATTGCAAATCCTCCTCTCAATACAGGAGTAGGAAGAAAGCACGTATGTTTTGTCACTATTCAGTTCCATAAAATGAGGTGACGGTGTTATGGGAACTAGGGATGATCATGTGGTGCTTTCTACTTCACAATTTTTGGAAATGAAACTCAAAAATTCACCTATCAGGAAAAGAAGTCCTTGCATGATGCTTTAAACAACTTAGGGGTTTACTTTTCTGCACTATAAAAATCACTACAAGATAGCTAAGTACTGACATTTATATCAACTGACCAGAGCATCTGGGGTCCAGAACTAAGATCATCTGGTTTTGTTTTTAAATTGAATAGAGAAAATAGCGAACATATGCTCCCAGCCCTTACAAGAGTATATGAAGCAGAATGAAAAAGGAAAGAAAATAGGAGAGAAAAGAACATATATTAGCAGATTCTTCCCTTCTCCTGGTGTTCTTTCCAGAAAAGCCTAATAAATGACTTGTTTATATATTCTTTTGTAGCACTGAACCACACGACTATCTCTGTCTGATGGGAAGAGTGAAGATATGAATATTTGGAGTTTTGATGTGCTTATAACAAAATTTTTGATTGATTACAAATGAACGAAGCAAGACACATTATGTAGGAAACAAGTAAAAGCTGCAGCCCAAATATTGGCCCCTTGATATCCACATGCAACAGTCTTATGCCTGCGAAGGCGATCCATGTATAACATCCTTCTCCTTCCCTAAGAGGAAACAATCACAAGCACCATTTGATGCCGGCTCATGTCAAAATACATGACATCGGTGCTGAGCATGGGAAACAGGGCCTCACGCTGAGTTACATTCCCACTCACTTCACTGAGTTTCTGTATAATCCTCTACAGCTTGAAATACAAGCATCAAGTTACCTACTAAATATCAAAATTACCTGCTTGGGCATAAGTGAAAATAATGCAGGAGAAGAAAAGATTCAAACTAATATGCATAATGTAAAGTAATAGGCAGGAATATTTTAATTTTAACAATTAAAATATTGGCTAGTGGGACCTACTACTGGTCCCAGACCAGGCGCCGCATGGATGAGACCCTCTTCCACACCTTTAGGACAGCAGCAAACACTCCACAGCACCTCGCCATTCCCGCCCGCCAAGTAGGAATTTCTGCCGCATTCAGGAAACCCCCAGACCAAGTCCTAGCCCAAGACTGGTGAGTGTATGGGAGAGCTTCCTGCTACGCTGTGCTGGCGGGAACTACTACTGGTTCCAGCCCAGGCACGTCATGGGTAAAACCCTCTTCCACCCACTTGGGATGCCACCCATCAATCCCTAGTACAACCACACACCCCGCACACAGGGTAGGAATTTCTTCCTCATTCCAGGAACCCCAGAAAAAGTCCTAGCCCAGGCCTGGTGAGTGTATGGGAGAGCTGCCCTTCCCCCCTACTCCACCTTGTCCACTCCAGGCTCAGCTCAGGCCTGGCATACAGGCCTGGGGTGAAACCCTGCAGCTGCAATCCCTACAAAGAGTGTAGAGGACAGAACCACCCCTCTAGTTCAGAAGCAGAAAATCTTGCCCTAGGGGCACAAAGGGTTAACCCCCAAGGGCAGCAGCAGGAAAAAGCTGAGCACAGCAGCTAGAACCAAGCCAGGCACAACTGGATCAATACAAACTTTGTAGATCTGCACCTGAACTTCAGTACATGCTAAGGTTATAACTGCAACAAAGATCTACAACAAAGGTCAGAAGACAGTGCTACACGAAATGACGAGAAGGAACAAAATGCAACCTCAGAAAGCCCACCTGTAAAAAGTGCAGAGGACACTAACACAGAATGAAATAGGAATCACACAGCTGAAATCAATGAATCACTGGCTTCTGAAATAAAGAAACAGCTGCAGAAAGGTATAGAGGAACTCAGAGTGGAAATAATAAAAAAGAAATCCCTGAATTAATAACATCTGCAGTAAAGAATTAAATGCAAAAACATATGGAGGAAACACAATGCCCACCCAGAACAAGTGCAGAGGACACTAGCTCGGCTCAAATGCATGAATTAATAGCATTGATAATAAATTAACAACAGCAGAAAGCTATAGAGGAACTCAGAGTGCAACTCTTTTCTGAAATAAAAGAATTCTCAGAACTCAAAGCATCTGAAAAAAGAAGCAACTACAGAAACATAGGGAGGAAACTCAATTTGAAAAAAGCATTGCAGTAAAGAATTTACAACAGCTTCTAAAGAAAATATTGACAAAAAATAGAGGAGATTAGAAAAATGATGGATTACTGGAATGAGCAATACAGGAAAGAAATAGATCATGTGAAGCAAAGTCAAAGAGATATAGAGGAAATTAAAATTTCAATCACAAGCTTGCAAAACCGTTTAAGTGAAAGTGAAGACAGAGTGTCAGACCTTGAAGATGCTGGTGCAGCTAGTGAAAAGGTAAGAAAGGATCCCTTAAAAACAACGAGGATGCAGGAAAGAATAATCCATCACGTGCAAGATGATACAAAGATGAACAATGTGAGACTAATAGGCATCAATGAAAAAGAAGGAGTCAACACCAATGACACTAAAAAAATATGGGCAGAAGTAATAGCAGAAAACTTCCCAAATATGAGAAAACAATCTGACATTCAGGCAACCGAAGCATACAGAATGCCAAGTAACCTCAACCCAATGAAAAACACACCGAGAAGTATAATCGGCAACAACCCAGAAATTCAGCACAGGAATAATCCACAGAAAGCCACTAGAGAAAAGAAGCAGATCACATGCAAAGGAAAACCCATCAGAATTATGGACGACTTCTCTTCACAAACCATACAGGCAAGAAGAGCATGGAGCAGAGTACTTCAAGTCTTCTGTGAAAACAAATTTCAGCCCAGACTACTATACCCTGGAAAACTCTCTTTCAAGTTTGATGGAGAGGTGAAATACTTCCATGACAAAGAACAGCTAAAGAATTTCATGATGATGAAGCCAACCCTACACAGGCTCCTGAAAGATGTTCTAGAGAGAAACCAAAATGATCAGAACTACATGAATGAGATCAGAAACAACCACCTAAATAGGGCAAGCAATTAAACACAGAAGAAAAAGGAGTAAACAACAACAGGTCGATAACGTGTTAATCATAAGTCAATACATCTCAATTCTAACCATAAATGTAAATGGACTCAATTCACCAATTAAGAGAAATAGACTGGCACAGTGGATTAGGAAACAAAATCCAACAATATGCTGTATACAAGAAACACATTTAACTCATAAAGACTTTCATAGGCTGAAAGTCAAAATATGGAACACGATACTACATGCACCAGCACCTCAGAAAAAAAGCAGCAGTAGCAATCTTATTCTCAGACAGTGTCAACTTCAAGCCAACAAAGATCAAGTGAAAAAAAGAAGGCCATTATATTTTGGTTAGGGGAAAAATTCAAGAGGAAGAGGTAACACTCATAAATATGTATGCACCAAACATGGGAGTACCCAGCTATATAAAGCAAATCTTAATGGACATGAAAAATCTAATATCCAATACCACAATTTTAACAGGAGACCTTAATACCCCCTTATCTCCAAAAGATAGATCAACCAGACAAAAACTTAGCAAAGAAATAACAGAACTGAACCAGAGCTTGAAACAAATGGACTTGGTGGACATATACAGTGTTCTACCCAAACACAGCTGAAAACACATTTTTCTTAGCTGCACATGAGTCTATTTCTAAAATAGACCACATACTGTTACATAGGTTATGCTTAAGTATATGTAAGGAAACAGAAATTATCCCATGCACATTATCTGACAACAGTGTAATGAAACTGGAAATAAATGACAAAAGAAACCAGAAAAAAAATAAGTACATGGAAATTAAATGACACCCTACTCAGTAACCAATGGGTCATAGAGGAAATTAAACAAGAAATTCAACAATATCTACAATTCAATGAAAATTCAAGCACAACTTATCCTAATTTATAGGATACGATGAAAGCAGTTCTCAGAGGGAAATTCATAGTGGTGAACTCACACATTAGGAAGACAGAACAAGAACAAATAAATACCCTAATGCTGCACCTTCAACAATTAGAAAAGGAAGAGCAAATCAAACCCAGATCCCAAAGATGAGAATAAATCATAAAGATCAGAGCAGAAATTAATACAATTGAGACAAAGAAAACAATTCAAAGAATTAAAAAAGCAAAAAGCTGGTTCTTTGAAAGATTAAATAAAATCGATAAGCTCCTAGCTAATCTCATCAAACAGAAGAAGAAAAAATTCAAACACAAGCAATAAGGATTGAAAATGGTATAATTACTAAGACTCAGTGGAAATTCAGAAGATTATCAATAGCTACTTTGAAAATCTTTACACTCACAGAATACAAGACTCAGAAGAAATGGACAGATTCCTAGAAAGGTACAAATTACCACAACTGAATCGACAAGATATAACCACTCTCAATAGACCAATAGCAGCCAATGAAATACGAGATATAAGTAAAAACCTACCGGCAAAGAAAAGTCCAGGTCTGGATGGATTCACAGCTGAATTCTACAAGACATTTACAGAAGATGTAGTCCCTATACTCCTCAAACTCTTCCATGAAATTGA
>NW_004524841.1:1383645-1399094 GCF_000260255.1 Octodon degus
ACTCATCCACATGGCTGACACTGACAAACATTCTGAGGTAAAGAATCTCAGGATAAATCCTGAGGGGATTTCACTGACCTTATCAGACCCAAAAGTACAACTCTTGTTGCATAGGTCCTGCTTTACCTTGGTCTTAACCACCCAGCAGAAAAATATAAAAACAAAATATAAGAAGTAAAGCCATGCTGTTAGGTTGAGCTGTAGGGGACTCAGGTCAATAATTTCTGACATTGCCAGTCAAGCAGAAGACCCAATACTATTATGGACTGCTGAAGTCTTTTGGATTGTTTTGCTGAGTTAACACACCTATAATATTTAAATAATGGAACTTAACAAAAAAGGAGTATACAGATGAATGTCCATTTTGTATCTGTGTATTCAAAGTGGTTAGGATAGATATATAGTTACATTCTCTTAAAGAATAGAGTGATTTGTTCTAAAGGTGTTTGTAGATAGGATATCATGTCCGCATCTTGTACAGCAATTAACCACTGGGAGGAATATATGCAATGTGTTAATTATTGAAACTATCCTACCAATTTGATTTGAAAAAAACCAATTAAAATATTTTGCTACAGGAAAGACACTAAGGATTCCTTACCTCCTCAGTGCAGAAAAATGACTGTGCAGACAACTAGTAATTCTGTACATTTACTTGTTTATTTGAGAGCTGCAACTAACAAGGGTATTGGAATGAAAGGCATTTACAAAGGCTGAGAACACTTAGAAGCTATTGTCCTAATGGGACCTATGTAGTGATCTAGAATGTATTCTGGTTATTAAAATCACTGGCTTTTGAACAGAAAACCATGTATCACATTAATGCTCTTGGTGAATACAAATGTAAAGAGATTAAAACAATAAGCAGGGCATGGTAGTGCATGCCTGTAATTCCAGCACTTGGGAATGCTGAGGTAGTAAGTTCACTAGTTTGAGCCCAGCTTATCCAGCTAGTGACATAATGAGAAATTGTTTTAAAATAAACTTTGGAAAAAGGGTTAGGAATCAACAGAGAAGGTAAAGGGGTAACTGGTGGAGGATTTGGAAGAGATTGAAAATGATCTATTTGTGTTTTATATAAGTATCACCTTCCCCAAATAAATTTAAGTGTTGTTTATCACAAACACAATGGCATAAAAGTTAGGGCTAACAATGTAGCTCTGAGTAAGGGCCTTGAGTGTAATCCCCAGTAGTTACAGGAAAGGAGAAAAAAAAGCCTCTTATTGCCTGCATGGTAGCTCATGACTGTGAAGAGAACACAAGTAACAAGTGTCTCAGTGCTTGTGCAAGTTTCGCTGGCTACAGGGCAATGACTCCAGCAGGGATATCCACCAAATGGTTGGGATCTAAATGGCTATCAAAGGGAAAAGGGAAAGCCATATATGTGAACCTGAAATTCTGTACTGAATGTTTGCATTATGCATTTGCCAAACCTTATTTCTCTAGAACAATTAACAAAATGCTGGATAAAATGAGGGAAAATTAGTCTTCAAAGCCTAAATGCTTAAAAAAGAAAGAAACAAATTGGAAATATAGTTAATAATAGCTTTTTAAACAAAATAATGAGGGTGAAAATTCACTACTGGATGCAATATTAAACTATATATACATATAAAGTAAAAAAATCAAGTATGTTAATAATTTGAAATTCATATCCATGACTATATTTCTAAGTATTAAGTGTTCATAGAAAATAAAAAGCCTAGATCCCCGAGGATATAGCTCAGTAGAATAAGTGCTTACCTGGCAAGCGCAGGGTCCTGAGTTCAATCCCTGGTACCACCAAAATAATAATAATAATTAAAAAATAAAGCCTAAATGCCTGAGCACTCTCATGGGTTAGAATAATTAAATATTGTGCATTTTGTTATATTTGGCAGAGAATTTGTTAAAAACCCTGGAGATGCAATCAAGCCCTTGCAAGAACTTTGTCACAAATAGAGTATAGTAAACATAGACAAGAAACAGAGAAGCCCCAAGTAGGCTAAACTCAACCTCAGTTGCAGCAAAGTAACCTTCCTGTCATAGCTCCCTCTAGCAGAAGGCCAAGTTCTATTAAAACAAGGAACAAATCACAACATTCAGGGCTTCGCATAATTCACACACCATCTCAGATGGAATTCTATTTAAACAACAGCAGGCGTGTCCATGGAATCACTTTTAACAGGCTGTGTGAGCCTCATGTGGATCGGATATTGGCCCATGCAGTGAAGCTTTATTAAGTTCCTGGGTTTTCCAAATAAAAATTCATGTGAGGATCATGGAGCCTCCACTTCATGTTTTGTTTTTATAAGCATCTTAACCAACATAAGACATTGTTCCTGGCTCACATACGTCAGTCCTTTCCATCATATCCATGCACATCACATAATTCCTTTGCATTTTCTCTGCCTTTTTAACCCTTCCTATTCAATAACATTATCTCTTCTATAATATTTTCTTCCTCTGTCATTGTTTCCATAAGAATTAGGTATTATCATTCTTCTGACATCTAGGATAAGTGACTAGAATCCAACCCCAGATTATAAAGCTGTGATACCAATCTAAGAAATCTTGTTTCAGAATTTATGAACCTAATGTTGAATCTATACTTTCACAGTGTAATGAGACTCTCATCTCCTAAAACAGAGATAGTGGGATAAGGTTTAAAATGTTTTACCTTTACTTTTATCTGTAATTTTTTATATTTTTCAAATTTTCTTACTTTTTCAGTATGTTTATAAGAGAAAAGAATCTGAAAATCAGAAAAGATAGGAAATAATCCACATTTACAGGGCATGGTGGCTTATGTTCATAATCCCAGCACTCGGGAAGCTGAGGCAGGAGGATCACTGGGAATTTGAAGCCAACCTGAGCTACATAGTAAACTCGAGGTTTATCTGAGCTAAACAGTGAACCTGTCTGAGAAAAACAAATTCAAACTTCTTCTTTTTTCTTAGGTATTCAATAGTGACTATTATATTGCACACTGATGTCTTCAGTGTACTGCTCTGATTGCCAGATACAAGTGAGTAAAATTGGCCAAAATAAGAAATTTAAGCATTAACTTCTACCTTTAAAAAACTGATAGAAATTAGCAATAAAACCAATCTTAGATATCGTGTGTATACAGCTATTAACAACCACTTTCTAATTATAAAGTCAATAAATCATAGTAATTACCAGGTAAACGTATGTTACAATCACCACTATATTGATTTACTGTGCCATATGCAGATATGATATTATAAAGATTCCATAATTTTATTTAAATATGAGTTAACTTGAAATATTTATAAATATATGCTAAACTTGTCCACCAGGCAAGAAATAGTTATTTTTGAGGTTTATCAACCATTTCAGGATACGACATTGTCATAAATTTAACTGCAGGTAACAATTTTCTCATTGTAATTTAATGGCTCAAGTGGATTGTTCTGTTGCATAAACAATACACTCCCATCCCACTGTTAAAATTGAATTAATATCAGAGGGGTGTACTGCATCCCTCAAAATGTGATTCTAATAGATTTTAACTGTGATATGTTTAAGTAAATAATTTTAATTTACAACATCCTTAACACTACACACGCGGTAAAACAAATGGTGCTTGCTAAGTTAAACCAGAGCAACACTGGAAGGAGATTTCAAAAATTCACTTTATTAAACAAAAGAAAAAAGCCCTCCACTTGCACAGGAGAAAAGAAATAAATGTTCTGAGCATGAAATCGTACAATAGTCTGAACAGTAATGGCTGTTACTGTCACAGGGAGGAAGCCACTGGCGAAACAAAGATCCCGCACATAGATCATTTAAGCATCTCCCACCTCTGCAGCAGCAGCAGCAGTGCCTTCTAAACGGCTCCTGCCATAGCTCAGTCACGCCGAGAAGGCACATGCCTTCTCCTCTAGCTTACGTGAGCAGAAGCTCACGTGTGATCCTGACTGTGGCAGGAAAAGCAAAGCATTTGCGCAGAAACTCCTGATGAATAACCTCAGCAGCCACGCTGGTTTTCCAGAATGACTTTTTACACATTTTACAAATATTTAGCAAATCTGCATGGATATTGCTATTTTCAATGATCAAACTACCCCTACAAACCAAAACAACAAGTAATCAAATAAGTTGCTGTGCAAAGTATGCAACTGATCCAATTTCCTTATTTATTGTAGGGTAAGTTATTTCAATTTGCACAAATATAATTACAGGATCAGAATAGAAACTTGGAGATAACAGCAGGACACTCAATAAGATTGACTACTCATTAGGAAGAGCAACATTTGTTACCTTTCTGTAAGCATTATTTTAAATGATGTTTGGCTATTATTTGGGGACCTCTCAAACAGCATACCTCAATATTTTATTATTAGAAGAATAGAAAATTCTGTAGTGGAATAAAGTTTTAGAATATTATTTCCAAAGGGACTACTTCTAATAAGTCGGTCTTGCTCAGGGAAAGCCTAAGATTACAGAAATAGAGTGAAACACCTGCTATTTCATTGACTCACTTCCAGTTTTAAAACTGGAAAAATATGTGTGGGTATTTTACTTTTATAATGAGGCAGAGGGTCAGTGGTCACTATATTTGGAGCTAGTAGTCATTATCTAGGATAGGAGACATGCACTAAATTTTTACTTTATTTTTTGACTTTACTGTATTTAATCATTTTTATACTATAGGTATATAGTTTTGGATAAATATTTGAAATGTTACTGCAATAAAACATTCATTTGCATGGCAATAATTTTAAATTTTTAAATTTAAATTTTAGTAAATGTCGATTTTCATTGAACGGCTTCTTAAATATGAACTACATTAGCTCTTTAGATATTGCTAAATTGGCTTGGAGATTTGCTAGAGAAATATTTTACAAAAATGAAATAAGGAACAGATATAATATTCACAGCAGTCAGTATTGAAAGTCATCATGAAGGGATGGTGCTTTATGCAGGATTAGAAGAAATATAGTAAACTGAAGAAAGACAATTACAAATAATAAGTAGACCATATTTTGTAAATTTCACTCTGCCTAATGGTATTAAATTATTTTGGTTTTCTCTTTAAGACTTTAGGTATTATGTTAAAATAGACTCTGAATTCAGAAAAGATTTTTATTCAGATAAAGCCATCTGGTCATTAATTTGCCTCGAAATTCCAGTAAGGTGCTAAGGGCAAAACAGCAGATGTCATTGATAAACTGTGCAGAGACAAATAATCAAATCACCTTCTCCTTCATGTATCAGACAGAGGCATAACCACAGGAAGAGAAACATAAATGCCTTCTTAATTTTAATCCAAAAGTGAAGAAAATTATGATTGGGCTTCAGATTTTTACATGTCTTTCTCCAAAATTCACTAAAATTAGGAAATACAATTAACTAGAAACAAGCCATATGAATTTCTATTTCCTGAGTGATCTTAAATTTATTCACACCCACAGTGGTACAATAGGATCCATCCAAATTGGGCATTTTCCTTAATAATCTCTTATATTAATAATTTAGAATAATAGAATGTTTCTATAGCCCTTTCTTTTAAAAGAGTGGCTCTCAACTACGTGGTGGCTTTGCCTTCTAGGGGACACTTGTGGATGCCTGGATGTTGTTTTCAGTTGTCATCACAGAGGAAGCATGCTGGCATCTAGTGGGTAGGCAGAGATCAACAGCCTGCTCTGCTCAAAGCAGCTTCACAATAAAGAAATTTCTAGTCCAAACTGTCATTGGTATCAAGGTTGAGAAATCCTGTTTACAGAAAGCAATGAATTTTGTTTCACATCTAATAGGACCACACCACAATTCAGAATTGAGTTATAAAAACTAGGAAAGTTGACAATGCTATACAATACCATACAATTAAGAAACTTCTTTTGCAGAGTACCTTCTACAGAAACCAATGCAGACAGACCCTGTATAGGGTCACCATGTAGCATGGGTGTGTGCTTTAAGGACCATGCAAGTTAAAATCAGAGTGGCAGGATAAATCTATGAGCACAAGTTCTAATTGGAAGGTAATGGAAGATCAGGAAAAGTTGCCAGCTTGAGTAGTAGATGGATAGGGCAGATTATGAAAAGAGAGGATCAGAATGGACCATGCATGAAACAAAGGGACACATATCATGAGGCACTCCCTGTGGGCCTGGATCCAGTCAATCACTCTCAGCCCTGCTTTCCTAGTTTGGGTTGAACCCTCTCCTGACTGAAGAGACACTTTGACTCTCTTATGGCGAGATCTTGTGATGTAAGGAGCAATCTTGTTCCTATGACAGGAATCCTCATGACTGGAGGGGAAATCTCAGTCATGCAAGACCCTGTTGGAATCCAGGGTGACTGGAAGTTTAGGACAATAGAAACTTCTGGCAATAGGTGCTTTTAGTGCTGAAGGGCCGTGAAATGGGCAGGGTAAAATCGCAGCCAGTGATCCTTTTCTGGCCAGCTTCTGAACAGACACTGCTTAAACGACAAACATCTCTGTGCAGAGCTGAGAAGGATTTAACCAAATTTCACAAAAATGAGTGTCAAGTTTTGTTCTACTTTTAGTTATCATTGGGCATTTGTAGGTTCAAGTAAATAATCATAGATTTTAGCACAAACAACTTTTAAACCACTGTGTTTCCAAAAATAAACCATAAATCATTACAGTAATGTGTAGAAAGTTAATGGCCCAAGAGTTTATGCCTGTAATGGTCTTTGACTATGTTAATTATACTGATATTACAGATTCTTTTTTCTTTTTTTTCTTTTTTTGGAAGAACCAGGGATTGAACTCACTCCCTTGCACTTGAAAGGCAAGCACTTATTCTACTGAGCTAACTCCCCCAACCCCCGTATCTTTATTTTGTCAGCTGTTTGAATAACTTTTGGTAAACCCTTTTTTCTTAAAAATGTGATAGCTAGATAGATAGATAGAGATATAATTTGTAGTGAAGACAAATAAATTTTAATAAAAATAAGACTCCAAAAGAGATACTTTAGTGTTTATGCTATCCACAGTTACATAGGTATAAATGTCCAAGAAGTAAGAATGAGGAAGGACATAACCTTCTGAAGTGAACAATATGGAGATTTCTGGGACATAGCATGTAGAATTTGGATTATCAGATCAAAATCTATCCCTAAGGGAAATATTCAGTGAATACTTTAAAATGATGGAAAATAAATCATTTCTCTGCCATCTGCATGATGTTTAATTAGTATCTGAATATCTAGAACCATAGCATCTAAAGGATTAATTTTAGATTTGGCTCGTTTCATTCTTCCACTACTAATGTTTCATCGACTTCTATATTTTTCTAGTTTCTATAACACTTTTTACTAAGAAAAAAAGTAATACTATGAAGAACTACCTATTTTTTCATAGAGATTAATTTCTTGGACCAGAGAAACTGAAAGTTGTAGATCAGCTGGTGTACTATATTAAGGAATGTTAAAAGTTACATATGTATATTTGGTTGTTCCAGGGTCTCACTATACAGCTCAGACTCATGGTGATTCTCCTGCTTTCAGCCTCCCCAGCACTGGGATTTTTGTTTGTTTGTTTGTTTTATGAGATACAAATCACATTTTTATTTAAATGAATATATTTGAAGAGCAAATCAGAATCAAGTCAGGAACCACAATGGTATGTATTAAAATAGATTTCAGATCAAGTCTATAAAGAGTATAAAGCTGTGGCATAGCACTTGTGAAGCGTGTGTGAGTTCGTGGGTTCGACCCCACAGTGCTAAAAATAAGATTGTACCATTACTATACAGGTAGCATATTTACCAGTAAATTCTTTACATTGTTCAACATGATAAACAGCATGGAAAAATTGAAAATATTCCTAAATGTCTTCTTGTTTTAATTATGAGAACTCCTTAGTCTTTTTGATGATGCTTTAAACAGTTTGGTTAATTTTTATCCTGAGACTTCACTAGAGGTGGTTGGCTGCTGGGGCCACATAGTTTTCATCTCTCGATTACACATGTACATAGGCATACCCTACTCACAGAGCTCAGGTCCGCTAGCAGTCACTGGCACTGATTTGATTCAGATTGAAATTTATGTTTCATCTTTAGAATATACTTCCAAAAAATCAGTCTTGTAAAGTCTGGTGCTGGATTGATTTCATTAATCTCCATTGGGAATATTCTATTGCAACACACTGGATTTCAGGACAATGCTTTAGAGATGGTAAAGGAGTTCTTCTAAGGAAGAGGTGATAAATCAAAAGCATAATCATGTAATGATTTTTTCTCTACCTTTAGTGCTGGGATTATAGGAATGTGCCACCACCCCTGGACTCTGGCCTGCTCAAACCTGCCCCTGGGGGTGGGGCTGGCATAGTGTGTGGGGCTGGGGATCGAACCGCAGTCCCTGTGCTTGCCTAAGAGGGCACTTTACTCTGCTGAGCTTTCTCTCTGGCTCCCCAGGGTTCAAAATATTACCTGTCCATGACTTTGCAGTACATGGTTCACCAGGAAACATCTATCTTGTAAGTTTGTTTGAATTAGTTATACAAAGACCGATAAATATGATTTAAGCCATCTACCTTTAAATTCCTTAGGTTGAATGCTATGATACATATTCAAATATGTATTCAAATGTGACTGATTTAAAAAAATTGAATTATAAAGTTATAAAGAAGTGTTTCTGGCATCAACTTCAAAAAATGTCTAAGGTTTAGATCTTTCATAGGAGATTAGTTTCTTAACAGCCTTCCAAGTATAAGCAAGTAGAAGTTTTCATTTTCAATAATTGGGGTACGAAAACAAATAATCTCCACATAGTGGTTTCTTGGATGTCAGTGGCTAGGCTGTCTGTACATCAGGTATCTAGGACAAGGTCACTGCCTCTCAGGAGCTTGGCAGGGCCCTGTGAGGAGCAAGCACAGCCCGGGGAGCTGACACACACAGAGACTTGGCCTCCCCTGGGATATTACAGACAACTCTTTTGCTGTTCCCCATGTAACCACCAAGACACGATGTTTTGTTGATGATTAGATGTTCTTCCTCTTCCGGATCTTATCCTCTCCTTAAGTTCTATGTCAACAGCCCCCTATGCTGATGGTACAAGTAAATGTGTTGCAGGTGTTGGCAGTCCTTTTCCCATCTGGAGAGGAAGCTACACCTGACCTCAGCTTCCTGCGTTCTGACTCATGTCTTCATTTCTTCATCCTCCACTGTCTCTCTCAGGATTCTAAAGAGCTGCACTGGACATGGAACAGCACCTTTTGAAATTGTGTACTCTTTTGGTTTTCTGGATTGAGATATAATCTTAATCTTTATTTTATTTTATTTTTTATAATTTTATTAAGAAATAAATATCAGTGAGACAGTTTCAAATCAAATTGTTAGGACAGTTTCAATAATTAACACCTTGCAGACTGTCTTCTTAGTGGTTATTTGTTGTACAAGATGCAGACATGATATCCTATTTACAAACACTATTAGAGCAAATCCCTCTATTCCTTGAATTAAGAGAATGTAGCTAAATATCTATCCTAACCATTTGAATACATAGATACAAAATGGTCATTCATCTATATCCCCTTTTCTTGTTTAGTTCCATCATTTAAATATTATAGGTCTGTGAACTCAGCAAAATATTCCAAAATAGTCCAGTAGTCCATAATGGTATTGGGTCTTCCACTTGACTGGCAATGTCAGAAGTTGTTGACCTGAGTCCCCTACTGCTCAACATAACAACATGGCTTTATTTCTTGTTCTTCATTTTTATACTTTTCTGTTGGATGGTTAAGATTAAGATAAAGCAAGACCTATGTAACATGAATTGTAGCTTTTGGATCTGACAAGGTCAGTCAAATCCCCTCAGGATTTATCTTGAGACCCTGTACCTCAGATTATAGATCCTTTGTCAGTGTCAGCCATGTGGATGAGTCACGGCCGTTGCTTGGCCAATTTGCTCTCTGTGAAAGCCTGAGAGAATGTTTTCTCTCCATTTGACTCTTCTTAGGCACACTGTGCATCATCAGTCACATTCCTCTGTGGCCCCATAATCTCCATGATCAGAATATTTGGAACACAACTGAGTACATGATGTTACAGTACAAGTTCTGATATGTGCTGAGTCTTAATTGACCTTGGAAAGCTAGGGCCAAAATGTTGGCTTTCCTTGTGGTCCTCTTTTTTCTCTAATTTTTGGTCTGCAAACTTAGGTTGCTAACCCTCCAGAAGAGAAACAAGAGAAGCTTATTGTTATTATCATATACCCTAGGTTGTTGAGCATAACCTCACTATCTGTCTGAATATCAAACATCTTAGGCATATCATAGAACAGGTATTTTTAATAAAGTATTGACATGCTAAACTTTAAGTCCCTACAGAATATGACAAAAAATTAAAATATATTTAAAAATAGAAATAAAGAATTATATATGTTTACACATAAGTCTGGAAATCTAACTATAAACAACGTTGTTTCAGGACAGTCCTGCAACACTCCTTTTCCTGTCTCCTGCCTTCATTCTCCACCCCCTTCCTTTTTAAACAGTCATCTACCTGAGAGACAGCACGGCAGCAACTGGCGTGTCATGACAAGCATCACGTAATCAGAAGACCAGAATGACAGGCACTCCAAGCATGAACCTACTATTGCAAATTGCCATCTTCATTGCAGTTGTTTAGTTCACAGGTGTCAGTATATATAGTTAGTCAGGCTGAGAATTCCTACAATTAACTGTTACATTCAAAAATCTTCTGAAGATTCTCAGGATCATTCCTCTACCCATTTTGTACATATAACTGTATGGCTTGCCTCTGTTGTTTCCGAGTTCTTCTCCTTGCTTTCTCTTCATTGCTAATCCTCAAGTTCTTGCTTTCCTTTTAATTGTATTGTACCTTTCTATTTGTATTTCTTCTTTTGAGTTCTTACACTAGGGAAACTATACAATATTTACACATGTGTGTCGTGTTTATTTCACTTATGAGTATATCTTCCTGTGGCAGCCACTTAAATATAAAGGCCTCGAGTATATCATTCTTTATAGCTGAGTAATTGTGTACTCTTTTTGTTATCGAGTGACCTAGATATTTCATAAAGAACAAAGTTTTCAAGGAGCAAAGTTGGTTGCAATCTGAAGATTTCAGTCAGTTCCCATGTGGAATAAGAATGACAACAAAAAAAATATTTAAATATACATTACTACAATGGAAGCATTGTGTGCACCTTAGCTTATGATTTAATAAACCACTTGAAAATATTTATGTTTGTGCTCTTCACTGTCAAACCAGACTTTAGTTTTTCTTGAACAGAGGGAAAATCATTCAGTGGTGGAAGACAGAGCACATTTGATGTCATGAGTGGCAGTGAGAAAACCTGCGAATTCACACACTGACTGGAGTGGAACAGTGGTCTTTGTGCTCAGATTTCCCCTGTAGAAAGCTGTGTTGGTTTCCCAATTGCAGAGGCTGATGGATATCCATCCCACATTTCAGTCCCTTCTTGCCCAAAAGCTCTTCTCAATTGAGAGGGATTCTAGCTCCTTTCCAACGCTGCCACCAAACAAGCTAAAGAAATCAATACATGTCTACCAGAAGAGTGAGGACAACAGACACCTGAAACCATGTAGATTGGAAAAGGCAGCCTAGTTAAGTAAGAGTCTGTATCTTGGTATAGAGTTCAGAATGAGATCGTAGGAGATTATCTGATGATTAAGGCTGCATAACACTTGGAGAGTGAAGGAAAGAGAATTTAATAAATGCATATTATAAGTGCTAAATTAGCTTCAGATGGACTGGGGGAAAATATGTATTTTACTTCTTGTTTGTATGTGAAGCTTCTCTGCATTCAATACTTCAGCAAGATAAAAACACAAAGGATTCGAGAATTAATTCAATTTTTTACATCTACTTAATTATACAAATTTTGAAAAGTAGGTACCCAAGTCTTTGCATAAATGACCATTTTAGGTAAAAGTCTATTGCTTTTATATTTCTCAAGTAATATAGAGAGGATATATTAATCAAATTAATTTTGAAAATTTGAGATTCTAAATTACTTAAATGATTATCCAAATATTCCATTTTATTATATGTGTTGAAACAGTCTATTTTTGTACTGATAAAACTCATGCCTCTTATTAACTAGAACTGCAAATAAATATAATGCCATGACATAAAATTCCCAAGAAAAATGGATAATTGTGATAAAAATATGATATGATTTCATTTCTTTCTGAATTTAGAATTCAGTGCTTCTTATTGGACTAGAACTACACTGACTATCTATCTGAGAAATTCTTGTTTAATTTGGGTTTAGGCTTCATGAAGAAGAGTGTCCCCAAGAATATGCAAAAGAAGGTAAGAAAACCATGGCTCACAATAAATATGTTCCCCAAAACACCCACACTCCAATGCTGAATCAGAATGGTAATGTCCTTTGAGTCACAGCCAGAATATCTCAGTGTGTGCTTTCAGTACACTTTTCTGGCAAAGCTCAGAGCTGCTATTTAAACTGTGCATTTGGCTGTGGGTGTAGTGCAATAAAAGAGCTCTTAGCTACGTATGTGAAGCCCTGAGTTCAATCTCCAGTACTAGTGGGAGAGGTGGAAATCTGTGCAAATAATTATCATTAGCAAAGATGAAATGGAAATTGCTGAGGGCCCGCCACATAGCTTAGCAGATTAAAGCACCTGAAGACAGGCGCAGAGGTGGATGGTTTGATCCCCAGGCCTGCTGAGCTGGCCCCGCCTCCCAGGGACACACTGAGATAGCAGTTTTGACAGGGTGTGGTGGCGCGCGCCTGTAATCCCAGCTCTTGAGAGGCTGTAAACAGGAGAATCATTATGAGTCTGATCTAGTAGTGAGACCCTGAACATCCTGTAGACCCTTCTCTAAAAAACAGAATGAATAAATAAATAAATAAATAAATAAATAAATAAATTGGACATTGCTCTGCATTGAATGGTGACCTCCAAAATTTGTATCTTTGAACTCTAGCCCTCCATGTAACTGCACTTGGAGATCAGGATTTGAGGAGGTAGCTCAGGTTACATTAAGTCATTCAAATGAAACTGGGATCCAAATGGATTAGAGTCCTTACAAGAAGGGGCAGAGACAGGGGAGTTCCCTCATTATGTGAGGGAGCCTCCTCCACAACTCAAGTGGACTAGCTCTTCCCAGATTTCAGACTGAGATGATAAACTTTGGTTGCTTAAGTCACCTGCATTATTATGTTTGCTATGAGACCTCTATGGACTGATAAAGAAATGTGAAGGATAGCAGAGCCACAACCACTTTATAGATTCAAACTGGAGGAAGTATTTGGATGAATATCTGAAGTGAAAAAAAACTGAGGAAATACCTAGGTTTTATCCTATGTGTTCTTCTAGAAACGTCAAACTTTTGAGTTTTATACTTTGCCAATAATCCATTGAAAATTAAACTACATGAAATGCATTATATCTGTGACTAAGTAAAGTATCCACAGTTTTTAAACAAATGCTAAGTTTCTAGCTCTTATTACTGGCAAAACCACCCTTTCCCCCATTCAGCTGCCTTTGAACCTTTTCCAAAGACTAATTGCTGTATTCCTATGGGTCTATTTCTGTCCCACTTGTCTGTGTGGTCATACTTCTGCCAATACCATACTATCTGTAGCATTGTAGCTTTACAGAAAATCTTGAAAGTGAGTAGTATAGATCTGATGTTAGCTCTTCTTCACTATTGCTTTGGCCATAGTAGATCTTTTATTTTTCCATATAAATTTAGAATTGGTGTGTCAATACCTATAACATTGCTTGATTGGAAGAATGTTAAATCTGTAAATCAAGTGAAAAACTGGTATCACAACGATATTGAGGATTTTAATACATGAGCCATAATTATCTCTGTATTTACTTATTTAGATCTTTGATTTACCTCATGGGAGTAGTATGTTTACTCATGTATAGATCCTATACATATATTATTAGATTTGTACCTAATTGTTTCAAATTTTCTTCAATATTTTAATGGTTACCGCAAGTTGGAATTTCAAATTCCAACTGTTTATTTATAATATATATATGTATATATATACATATATATATTTTCTTGTAATAACCTTATACTCTGTGATTTTGCTATAATCATATATTTGTAAAGTACTGTTTTTTAAAAAGTTGGGATTTTGCTTTTTTATGTAGAAAATTTGGATTTTGTATGTAGGTAAATATGTCATTCTCATAAAAAGAAAGGTTTAGCTTTTCCTCAAAAGCATATACTTCTTTTTCCTTTTTTTTTTTTTTAGAAAAGGCCTGACTTTATTATATAAAAATAGTATACTTGAAGGCAATTTACACAGTCCATTTGTTGTTGTTGTTGTCAAATTTGAAGCAATAGAATAATGTGCATGATTCACTATGAAGCTCCATGGAGAGCTCATCCATTTCTTATTTAAAATATATTTTTCAAGGAGGAAGACATTATTGTAGGTAATAGGTTCATATCTGATGAACAAACTCTCAGTCCTCACTCAGCTCTCCCTCAAAGATATGAAACAAGTTTATCTGCAGATTTCACAGTCTGTTGCACTAAAATTATGGTCAAAGTAGCTCACAACTTTTAAGTGTGGAGGTAGAAGACAAAAAATTCAGGAGAAATAAGAACCAGTATGAAAAGAGAAATTACTGCATTAAAAGGCAGGGGTTTTTTTCAGGTTAGCATCAGCACCTTTTTTATTATTTCATAGCAACATAGCTACTGCATTTCAGATGTGCTGAAAAGCACTACAGATGCATAAGACAGCTGAGCATTGCAACTGGATCTAATTAAGCTGGCAAATGTCACACATTTCTTGCTACTGGAATATTAGTAAAACATATGAATTGGGGAAAAAATGAAAAATCAAAGAAATAAATCCAAACGCTAAATTTTAGTTCCTTATTTATCTGTGTCATTGAATCATGTTTCTTATAATTATACTCACAGCCAACTGCGTCTGGCTCAAAGGCCACTAAATTTCATTTGCAAATGCCCAAAAGTGACTCAGACTGCCTTTTTTTTTTTTTTTTTTTTTTGGTCTTCCTCCCCCTTTATTCTTTTCTTTTCTCTTCTGGAAGTACCTGGGATTGAACCAAGGTCTTTGCACTGAGCAACATTCCTATACCCATTCTTCCTTTTTGAGATAGTCTCTCCCCAATCTGCCCAGCCCATGCTCAAGACATCCTCCTGTCTCAACCTGCCAGAATGCTGAGATTACAGTCATGTGACACCAGTGAACCTTGTTTAAAGCGCTTTTTGAAGCTCCTTTGTCCCTAATCCAAAAACAGATTTGGGTATAGTGGCAAATGTCTGTATAAGTTCAAGGCCACCTGAACTATTTAACAAATTTGTCTTCAAACAAAAACTGTTAAAAAGGGGATGAAGTATGGATGGGGATGTACCTCAGTGTGCCTAAGATTTTTCCCTGGGAAGAAAGCTACAGCAATATGATTCTTCCTCTTAGCCTCCCTCCCTCCTTCCAACTTGGCTTTTTTTTTTTTTTTTTTT
>NW_004524841.1:1399194-1408494 GCF_000260255.1 Octodon degus
CCCATAATAGCATTGGGTCTTCTGTTTAATTGGCAATGTCAGAAATTATTGACGTGAGTCCCCCACAGCTCAACATAACAACATGGCTTTACTTCCTATTCTTTTTCCTTTACTGTGTGCGTGTGTGTGTGTAGTGTGTGTGTGTGTGTGTGCATGTGTGTCTTATTTAATATTTTAAGTCTTCCAATATGCTATAGAAGACCAGTAGCAAGATAGGACACTCTTCCCTCATTTGTTAAGAGTAACAAGCATGTTACTCAACAGTAAGTTTGATGCTTACTGTATGATTTAATTTTTGTAGATACCCTTTATTAAATTGAAGAAGTTTCCTCTATTCCTAATTTACAGTGAATTGTTATTCTTTTTTTACCAAGAATGGTTTTGACTTTTCCTATATCATTTAATACACATATGGTTTATCTTGTTTAGTCTACTGTGGTTAATTAAACTAGTTGACTTTAAATGTTGGCCTCACCTTGTATACCTGGAAACAAAATTGCATTTGATCTTGGTGTATAATTCTTTACTTTGTTTTCTTTTCTATCATTACAGTATTTTGAAACAGCTTTCTAAGTTCTGAAATATATTCTGTCTCTTCTTACTTAAAAGCTTTTAGTAGGAATGACTCCTCACCCTGAAGACCTCACATGAGGTACTTCTTCAAAGGAATCTTTTCCTAGATTCCGTCTCTGAACACGCCCCTGCTTCCATTTACTGTGTTGATCACCACATTCTCTTACCCACAGAACAATACATGAAGTGAGAAGTATATTTGTTAATTGTTTTGTGTGCTTTTTTAAAGAATTGTTTGTTGTATTCCTTTTTATTTTAAAGAGAACAGAAAAAATAATAGATAAGACATCAATGAACTTTTTACAGAGTAGAGCACTGTCTTTCTTGATTACCTCTATATTTTCTGGCTCAAATTGTATATTATCTTTATAAATAATAATGGTGGTAGCCATGATTAGAATGATACAGGAGAAAGGACAAATGAGAGAGAGAGAAGGAGGGAGGAAAGGAGGTAAAAGGAAAAGGAGAAGGAAAAGGAGAAAGAGGACAGAAGAAAATAAGAGAGTAACTAGAGATAAAAATCTTTGGAACTGAAGCATAGTTGGATGTATGTACTAGGGTGGCAGGTGCCTAGAAAAACATGTTAATTCTGTGTTCACATCTTACTTATAATGATTAAATATTCAGTAGGTTGGGAAACATTGAACTCTCTGAAGAATGTATTTAATCATTTGAGTTTGATAAAGTTATAAAACAGACAAAGAGCTCCTTGTTCTTAGGCCACCAGAACAAGGTAGAGGAAGAGAGGTTGTGCTAAGAGTACTACCCCATGACTGTGCAGTGTGGTAGCTTGTGCCAGCCTGTGATCAACTGTGTGTGAGAGAAGCAAGGCCATCTGAAGCACTGATTTTCCAAACGTTCTCCATGCAGTTTAATACTATAAGGGGTCTGCACAGACACACTATAAAATGCATTCAACTCTACAAGTACCCAGAGCAAACAAGCTACCTCAGTCCTGAGATAAACATCCTGTCTAGTTAAACTCAGCTATTAGTCACTAGGAAACCTTGTGTCACATGTTACTAACTTAGCAAAAGTATAAATAAAATATTGTTTTGTTGTGATATATGTAAAAATAAAAACAAGAGGGATAAAAACGAATATTTAAGATTTCTGTAAAACAAGTGGTAATATACAATCATACATAACTATATGTGTTAATCTGAACAACAGATTTGATGATAAAAATAGATGCTATATCAACCATTGTTAATCAGCAATTCTTGTTTTGAAAATCTGTAACATATTTATTGTTGTATGTTACCTTGCTTCTGTCATTGTTTCTGATTTTTGTTCTTGCTTTTTTCTTTTACTTTTCAAAATGAAATAATAAAATCAAATTTAATAAAGAAAAGTTTTTAAGATAAAAATTTAAAAAATCTTTATGAAGTTCTAGTTACTATATTTCATAAAACTGAAAATACAATTTAATGGAAAGGAATGTTCAAAAGTTCAAAGACAGTGGATGAGTCATAATGAAAATATCATTATTACGGAAATGCAAGTCCAGATGGGTTAATGGGGCGAGGAAAAAACTTTCATGATTGAGGTTGACAAAAAGTGTTCAAGGTAATATGCAAAATTTGCTACTAAAATTATCTTACTTGTATTTCACTATCATAATCTAGAAATTTAAGTTCAAATAGTAAGTAGTCATCTATATTATATGTGACTCTATTTATGATTCATAATTTTTAAATAGTGTACTAACAAATAGGTGCTGCAACAGGAAAATTAAGCATCCATAAATTGACAACTAGAAGTGATTTTACTTTAATAAAAATATTGGCCGATCGATTGAATTTTAAAAGGCTAAATGTTGAAAATATGAAGGAAATAAAATTTGAGAAAATAAATATTGGAGTTTCTTTGTTTTTCTAACTAATTCACAAAGATAGAAAAGTTTGCTTTGATAAACTTTCTGGAAAATACACACTGTCCTAATTTATTGTGAAGATATGAATTAATATGCAAGCTATAAAAGAATTTGACAGCATATATCAACATCATAAAAAATGTTCAGTTGTCAAGTTCAAATACTGAGATCCTTAAGCTCCCAACATAAATACAAAACTTAATAATGAGTGTAAGAGTATGGCTTAATGTGGACTTTTGGAAGTCGCACAGTAAGAGTAAAGTGAAGAAAGTTTTTGTATATTCACATAATGAATGGATGTAACATTATTAGAGTTATATTTATAAAAATTACTTCATTTTAATTCAATGTTAAAAAATCAATGTACATTGGCAAAGCGATAGAGACAGTATTGAAAAGAGAGAGAGAGAGAAGGGTGTGGTGGTGCAAGCCTGTAGCCCCAGTACTTTGTAGGCTGACGCAGGAGGCTCACTGTGAGTTAAAGGCCAGCCTGGACTGTGTAGCAAAACATTGCTTAAAAAAGAGAGAGAAAGAGAAATAGTAATGAAGGTGATTTCTGGTCAAATAAAAGCACAATTCTTTCCTAAATTACATTTAATTCCCTCAAATTTATTACAATAATTATGCATTAAAATTAACAAGAATAAAATTTACTAGTTATGAATAATATGTGAATATTTGAAGACATAGGTTAATGTAAACAAAAAGTGTTTAATTTCTACTTATATTTCCATTTAATTTTCCTCTGACCTAAATCATTTATGTGCAAGATTAAGAAGAAAAGAAGCACTTTTGTTAGAAAATAGAAATCATTTCTGTGGTAACATCATTACCACATTTATCTAGACTATTTTACAACTCAAAACCTATTTTCCATTAAAATAAATGTTAATTTGAAAACTCAAATATACCACTGATGTATTGAACAAGAATCAGAGATTATCATGAATATAACAAATTAGAGATCTTTAACAGTGGAAAATACCTTATAAAAGTGACAAATAATTGCCTCCAAATGTTGCCAGTGATAAGTGTATTAAAAATAATTTAAAGATTTAGCATAATGGATTTTTCCTTCCATTTATTCACTTAAAAGATGCTCATTTCATTAAAATGCATCTAAATGTCACATTTCTAAATGATTTATTCTACTTTCACCTTTATAAATTCCTCTGGAACCATGACTACTTATTTTATGATTACTATTTTTCCCTTATACTATCCATTCTATTTTATAAAACATGAATAATTACCATTCTATATAAACTCTCAGAAAAATCAATATCACAAATGCAAACAGAAGAAAGAAGAAATGTAAATGGGATCAGATTTTGAGAATGATAGCTAAGTCATATTTTGAAGTAGAGTTTTCTGATCTCTGGTATAATACTCTAATATAATATATGTTATGCAAACAGGTCATTACATGGTAGTAACATGAAATTATTGTAACCAAAGATATTTTTAGCTATTTCTCCTAAAGAATTCTTGTACTATGTCCTCTTATATAGAGGTACAGGTGTTCAGATTCAGCAAGAAATGAATCAACCTAAAGCACACCTCGAAAATTCAAAAATTGTTATCATGCAGATAAATAAAATAGTGGTTCTGGTGAAATGTTAACTTATGTGACTTTTGGGTTCATCAGGAACATTGTTCAGTCATTTCTCGGCGTACCTGGGTATGGCCAGGTAGGTTCCCCTTGGTCCGAGAAGGTCGTGGTCTTGGCTCTATTCCAGGTCTTTGTCTCTTTCCCCTGCAGCAGTGTTTCCCTGCTCTGCTGCCTACTGCTGTGAACTGAGCAACGTGGCTCTACCGTGCCCTAAAAAATGAGCCATATCAAACCTCCCCTCTCTTAATTTAGGGGCATCAAGTATTATATGAGCAGCAGTAAAGCTAACCAATGCAAGTGTTTACAAATACAATTGCCCTTTCCATAAGGATCCCTAAGGATCCTCACTAAATGAGAGGGACAAGAACGAAAAGATCAAGATGAGGAGAAGTAAGATAGGCCCCAAATAAGGATGTAGTAAGGCACCATTTACTGAGCAATGTATTAGAACAACATTGACATTTGTAACTAATTCCCTAAGACAAATCAGGGAGAGCTAAGATGGGACCTAAAACGTGGGCATCATAATAAACACCAGAAAACCATTTTGTTCTCTTTTGCATTGCTAAGGGTTACACCCAAGGTCTTCACACTAAGCTACATCCCCAGGACATCATTAATTTTATATATTTGGTACAAGGTCTCACCACGCAGCTTGGACTTGTAGTGAGCCTCCTGTTTCAGTCTCCCCAATGCTGGGATTATAGGTTTATACCACCACACCTGATCTTGGTAGCTGGCTCTGTGACCTGGGGCAGGGCCAGCATGGCATGTGTCACCAGGAATTAAACATGGCTCCTTGAGCTTGCGTAAGCATTTAAACTGCTGAGCTATCTCTAAGGTCCTTATTTTATATTTTGAGACAGGGTGTCACTAAATTGCAAAATTGCCTGGGCTGAGCTATACCTTCATCCTCTTTCCTCAGCCTAACCAGCATGCTGAAATTGAAATCTTGAACCCTCCGCCCCACTGCTTTATTAATTCCTGCTTGCCATTGACTGCTGCTCTGCCTCCTACAATAAAACCACTCCAAAAAATTCTAGGAAATAAGCATTTTTCTTCAAGTATCTTTTATTCAACTAGCCTACACTATTCAATTAATCTTTTCTTTGACTCGCTTTGATTCTACTACATTATTGCAATAAAAGTGACAGAATGTCTTAACACCTAATAAAAGGAGCTGCCCTTTTGATGTTTACCAAAACGTAATTGTCACTGCCCTTCCGCTGTCTACTCATATCCTTCTTAATTTTTTTCAAAGAATTCAAAATAGTAACAGATGAAAAATAGTATTAGAAGCCATACAAGATTTCACTAAGCAAAGCAGTATGAATTCAACAATGGTTGCTGTATTACATGATGCTGTCTTCAAATTAGTTGCTCAGAGTAACAAGTGCAAACATGCAAGATTAGTCTAAAGAAAAAAGCAAAACAAAACAATAACAAAAAGTTAGAAGAAATTTAAAAGAGAAAAAATTCAGAATAAAAAGAAAAAAAATTAAGCATTAACTGTCCTTTTCAAAAGACCTTCAGAAATCAACCATACAATTATCCAAAGTATTATGCATATACACCTAAATATATCATTTTTTATTTCTTTCATTTGTCCTTTTCTTCAGCCCAGTCTTTCCTTCCCATTGGACAACATTCTTTCTTTTGTATTGATTGTACCTTATAGGTTTTCATTTTCTTTCTGGATCTCACACTAGTAAGATAATACGATGTTTGCACATGTGACTCTGACTTATTTCACTTACTAATACAGTCTCTAGCTGCATCCATTTGGCTACAAAGCCTTGGATTTATCTTCTTTTATAGCTGAATAATACTCCATTTTTAAAAAATATATCTTTTGTATCCAGTCCTCAATTGATGGGCATTGGGTTGTTTCCAAGATTTAGCTATGACAGATTGTGCTGCTATAAACATGGGTGCTGATATATCGCTGTAGTATGATGATTTCAGTTCTTTTGGATAAGCACCTAGGAGGGGAACAGCTGACCTGATTGGGTCCTTCAGTCCTAGCTTTTGTGTGGATGCACTCCCACCAAGAGTGAAGAAGGGTTCCTTTTTCCCAAAAGCCTCTCTAGCATTTCTTATTGGTTGACTTCTTGATGATAGCCATTCTTTCTGACATAAGATGTTATCTCAGCACAGTTTTAATTTGCATCGCTTGAATGACCAATAATGTTGAACTTTTTTTCATATATTTATTTTCTATTTATATCCCTTCATTTATGAAGTGTGTATTCATCTCAGATGACTATTTTTGGATTGGGTCTTTGAATTTTGGGTCTGATTTTTAAAAATTCTTTATATTTTGTAGATAAGAGTCTTTTGTCTGAAGGACAGTCCACTATAATTTTTTTCCCAATTTGTGGGTTTTCTTTTTACTCTGTTGGTGATTTGTTTTTTTTTTTAAATAATTTTATTGAGAAACAAACAGCAATGAGATAGTTTCAAAACCAATTAGTAGGACAGTTTCAATAATTAATACATTGCATATTGTTGTCTTAGTGGTTATTCATTGTACAAGATGCAGACATGAAATCCTGTCCACGAACACTATTAGAACAAATCTTTCTATTCACTGAATTAAGAGAAAGTGGCTGTATATCTATCCTATTTTTTTTTAATGAAGTCTTTTTTTTTTTTAAATTTATTTATTTGTGTGTGTGTGGCCAGCGCAGCCCACCAGGGGGCGGGCTGGCTGGCATGTGATGCTGGGGGATTGAACCGTGGTCCCTGGGCTTTGCTAAGCTTGTTCTAAGTAGGTGCTTTAGACCACTGAGCCATCTCACCAGCCCCAATCCTAACTATTTTGAACATATAGATACAAAATGGTCATTCATTTGTATCCCCTTTTTGTTTAGTTTTGTCAGAGAACGGTATTCTATTGTCATTTAAATATTATAAGTACATGAATTCAGCAAAATATTCCAATATAGTCCAGTAGTCCAGAATAGTAGTGAGTTATCTGTAGGACTGGCAATGTCAGAAAGTTGTTGACTTGAGCACTTAATAGCTCAGCATACTAATATGACTTTACTTTTAAGTATAAAAAATGGTGATTTATTTTGAAGTGCAGAAACTTTTCAAAAAGGTGAGATACCTATTATTGATTCTTTGAAGTATATCCTGTGCAGTTTGAATTTTGTTTGTGAACTCTTTACCTACCCCTATGTCCTTAAGGTTTCGACCTACTTTCCCTTCCAGAAGATTTAGCATTTCAATTTTAATATTTAAATTTTGACCTACTTTGACTATAGTTTTGTGCATGTGATAGGCTTGGGTCTATTTTAAGCCTTCAATATGTGGAAAACCAGTGTTCCCAGTATGATTTATTAAAGAGGGTATCTTTCCTCTAGAGAACATGTTCAGCTCCTTTGTCAAAGATAAGGTGGCTAAATATGCTTCTAGTTGTGTCCACATCTTCTAATCAGTTCCAGGTCTGTTTCTTTTTTTTTCCCAGTACTATGCTGATTTTATCACAGTAGCTTTGTAATATAATTTCAAGTCAGGGATTGTGATGCCTCCTGCCATTCCTTTATTGCCCAGGATTGCTTTTGCTATGCTAGGTCTCTTCTGGTTGCAGATGAATTTTTTAAATATTTATTCTAGATCTGTGAGGTATACTAATGGTATTTTACTTGGGATGGCATTGAATCATTGTAACAATTTTGGGAGTATGGCTATCTTCACAATGTTGGCTGTTCATATCCAAGAACAAGGAATAATTCCATTGTCTGAAATCCTCTTTGATCTTTTTTCAGAGTACTATATTTTTTGCTGTGCAAATCTTTTACTTCCCTTGTGAGATTGATTCCAAAGTATTTCATTTTGGGAAGGGTGTTAAAGATGTAGTTTTCCATAATTTTTCTCTCAATGTGTTAATTGCTTTTGTATAGAAATACTACTGAATTTTTCAGTGTTGATTTTTGCATCCTGCTATGCTACTGAATTTGGTTATTAATTCTACACATCTCTTATTGAGTTTTTGAGGTCTTCTATGTATAGTATCATGTTATCTGAAAATAACAATAATTTGATTCCTTCCTTTCCAATCCTCATTCCTTTTATTTCTTTCTCTTCTCTAATTTCTCTGGCTAATGTTTCCAGAACTATACTGAACAAGAGTGATGACAGCAGGCATCTTTGTCTTCTTCCTGATTTTAAAGTGAAGGCTGGGGCCAGGGAGATGGCTCAGTGGAATAAGCGCTTCCTTGGCAAGCACAAGGACCTGAGTTCAATCCCCAATTCCACCAAAAAATAAAAATAAAGTGAAGGCTTTCAATTTTTGTCAATTAAATATGATGTTGGCTGTTGGTTTGTCATAGATGGCTTTTATCAGATTGAGATCATCTATTTTGATGATCTGTAGTGTTTTTATCATGAGTGTTGGACTTTGTCAGAAGTTTTTCTGCATCTATTCAGATGATCATGTGCTTTTATCCTCTAGCTCTGTTGATATGGTGTATTGAATTTATGGATTTTCATATGTTGAGTCATCCCTGCATTTATGGGATGAATACAATTTGGTCATAATGTATAATGTTCTTGATTATTTAATACATTCGGTTTTCTAGTACTTTATTGAGGATTTTTGCATCTATGTTCACTTGGGAAGTTGGCCTGTAGTTCCCTTTTTTAGTTGGGTCTTCCTCTAGTTGTGGTATCAGAATAATATTTGACCCCCTGAATGAGTTTGGGAGAATTGCAACTCTCCATTTCATTGAAGAGTTTTAAAGGGTTTACATTTTTCAAATGTACCTAAATTTCTACCTAAATTTCTTTGTTTTTTGATGTTTCTATTTATTTTATTTTATTTTATTTTATTTTATTTTATTTTATTTTATTTTATTTTATTGAGAGACAAATATCAATGAGACAGTTTCAAAGCTGATTAACAGGACATTTTCAAAAATTAATACATTGTACATTGCTATCTTTTTAGTGGTTATCCATAATACAAGAAGCAGACAGGATATCCTGTCCAAACACTATTACTACAAACCTTTCTTCTTGTTGAATTAAGCGAAAGTAACTGTATATCTATCCTAACTATTCTGTATACACAAATACAAATAGTCCTTCCTTTTTATCCCCTTTTTTGCTTAGTCCTGTCAGAGATGGAAATTCTATTGGCATATAAATATTATAGGTGCTTGAATTCAGCAAAGCAATCCAACACAGTCCAACAGTCCACAATAGTAGTGGATTATCCACAGAATTCAGGTAT
>NW_004524841.1:1408594-1412514 GCF_000260255.1 Octodon degus
GCATATAAATATTATAGGTGCTTGAATTCAGCAAAGCAATCCAACACAGTCCAACAGTCCACAATAGTAGTGGATTATCCACAGAATTCAGGTATAAATCCATCAGGACTTGGGCTTTTCTTTGTTGGTAAGCATTTCATTACATTTTAAATTAAGATTGACTGATATTGGGTTTTTCAAATTTTTTATATCTTCTTGATTCAGCTTTGGCAGTTCATATGTATCTAGGAATCTTTTCATTTCTTCTGTATTTTCCATTCTGTAAGAGTAAAGATTTAAGAAATCGATTTGGGAAATTTTCTGTGGGGTCTGTAGTGATTTTAACTTTTCATTCCTCATTACAAAATTTGATTTTTTTTTCCTGTTTTTAATGAGGTTGGCTAGGGGTTTATAATTTTATTTATTATTTCAAAGAACCAACTCTTCAACCCATTAATTCTTTGTATTGTCTTCTTTGTATTGCATTTACTTTCTCTGATCTCTATAATTTCCTGATATCTTTTGGCTTCGTACTTGACTTGCTTTTTTCCTAGGACTTTCAGGTGACACATAAGACTGTTTATTTGGGCTCATTCTGTTTTCCTGATGTGAGAATTTATTGCTATAAATTTCCTTCTTAAGATAGCTTTCATTGCATACTACAGGCACTGGTAAGTTGTATGTATATCTTCATTTGATTGTAAATATTGTTAAATTTCCTCCATGATCCACTAATTCTTCAGGAGCATATTATTTAGATCCAATGTTTTTGTAGAGTTTTTGCTGTTTCTTTTGCCAATAATTTCCCATTTCATTTCAGTATGGTCAGATAATATGCATGGGATAATTTTTATTCCTTTGCATTTACTTAAGCATGTTCTATATGCTAGCACATTATCTATTTTGGACAATGCCCATATGCACCTGAGAAATATGTGAATTCTGATGCATTTACATGGAAACCACTGTAAAGGTCTACCAAGTCCATTTCTTAACAAGTTTGGTTTAGTTGTTATGTCTTTGCTTATTTGTTGCATGGTTGAATTATCTCTTTGTGTAAGTGGGTTGCTAAAGCCACTCCAATACAATTTTGTTCTTGCTCATTAGAGTTTTTATTTAAATTTGTCTGATATAGTTGAGTGCTCCTAACTTGTGTGCAAATATATTGATAATTTTTACCTCTTCCTCTTTCAGTTTTCCCATAACAAGTATGTAATGACCTTCTTTGTCTCTTTTAATCATGTCAGGTTTGAAGTTGACATTGTCAGCAACCAGAATAGCTACTCCTGTTTTTTATGGGTTTCTGTGGCATGGAGTATTGGTTTCCATTCTTTGGCATTTAGTCTATTAATTTCCTTTTCAATTAAATGTTTTTATTCTATGCAGCATATTGTTGGGTTCTTTCTTTCTTTTGTTTTTTTTTCTTTGGATTTTGTTTCTTGATTCACTCTGCCAGTCTGCTTCTTTTGGTTGGTGAATTGAGGCCATTTACACTGATTGTTTTTTTAAATAAACAATTATATGTTTTTACACAGAAATTTAGAAATCTAACAAAATACAGTATTGTAGCAGGACAGTCCTGTGACAATTTTTTTTCTTTTTCTTGTGTCTTTTTTTCATTTACTACCCATTTAAAAAAAAACTTTTACTTGTGAGACAGTATGGTAATAATTGGTATGTCATGACAAGAAGTACATATTTAGAATGACAGACATTCCAAGTGTGACCCTTCTATTACACATTGCTATCTTTAGTGCAGTTCCTTGGTTCACAGGTATCTGCATGTATAGTTAGTCAGGGTGAGAATCCTATCAATTAACTGCTAGTTTCAAAAACCTGCTAATATTTCTCAGGATCATTGCCTTGCCCATCTTGTGTGTATGGCTTTTCCCCTGTCCTCTTTCCCAGCTTTTCTCCTTTCCCTCTCCTCATTGTCCAATCCTCAAGTTCTCACTTTCCTTTTACTTGTGTTATACCTTTCTATTTGTATTTTTTCTTTTGCATTCTTATACTAGGGAGACTATATGATATTTTTACACATGTGTGTCTGGTTTATTTCACTTATGAGTATATCTTCAAGTGATACCCACTTACATATAAATGCTTCAAGTTTATCATTCTTTATAGCTGAGTAATACTGCATTGTATAAAAATACCACATCTTTTTCAACCATTCCTCATGTGACAGGCATCTTGGTTGTTTCCAAGATTTGGCTATCACAAATTGTGCTGCTATAAACATAGGCACACAATTATCACTATGATATGACATTGATTGTCATTACTAATATGTATTGTCTTATCTTTGCAGAGTCATTTTCCCTCTTTAGGAACCCTACTTTTCCCCTTTGCTTAATTACATTTTCTGCTTGGTGTTCTGTTGTTGAAATTGTGGTTTTCTTTTTCTCTGTCTATAATAACCTGTTGCTACTCTTTGTAGGGTTGGTTTGGTAGTCATGATTTTCTTCAGTTGTTCTTTGTCACAGAAGCATCGAATCTCTCCATTAAATTTAATAGATAGATTTGCAGGATACACCATTCTGGGCCAAATTTTTTTTCTTTCTGATTTCAAATATGTCACTCCAAAAGCTTCTTAATTTGATGATTTGTGTTGACAAATCTGCCATGAGTCTGTTGGGCTTTCCTTTATAGTTCATCTATTTCTTCTAACAGCTTTTAATATTCTAGTCTTTTGTTCATTTTCTGGGATCTTGCTTATTATGTGTCTGGGTGAAGATTTATTTTGATTATGGATAGCTGGAGTTCTATATGATTCAGTTATCTATATATCAATTTTTTCTCATGCTTGGGAAATTTTCTGCTATTACTACTGCAAACATTCTTTTTATGTCTTTTTTTGTTAATTCTAGCTGTGTCATTGATACCTATTAGTCTTGTAGTATTTTTCTTTGCATCATCTTACAACTATTGTATTGCTATTTCTTAGTTTCTCATTATTTTTAAGAGATGTTTCCTTTCATGTTCACTAGCTACAATAGATCTTCATGATCTGAAATTCTTTCTTCTGTTTCATTCAATTGGCTTAGCCAGCTTTCAGTGGAATTCTTAATCTCCCGGATCTCTGTTTGAATCTGGATCATGCTGTCTAATTATTTCCTGTATTTTTCACTCAATGTTTCCATTATTTTCCTTTTCCCTTCTATTTTTATCTGTGTCTTCCTTCCATGTATCAAGCAATTCTTTCCCTTCCTTTTTACTTGAGAGATGACTTCTCATTTGATTTTGTCCTTCATTTGATTTTGTCCTTAGCCTGAGGGAGATGCTTCTTTATTTCACTTGAATCATCTCAGAAAATTCAGGTGGGTAGCTTTCATGTTCTTCTATGACCTTGTCTCCTGGACTTGTTTTGGGTGGGATAGAGATCTGAGACTGCCTTTTATTCCTTCCTTTTGTCATTTTTTGCAATGAGGGTAAGTGGGCAGGGTGAAGATCAGCAATCCTCTCAGGAGAGTGGGAGGGCAGGGTCGGCTCATCAAAGCTCTTGCTGTGTGGGATTCAATGTGGTTTCCACCACAATAAGGAGAGGGCAGCTAACCACAATTCAAGAAGGATCCAATGATGATGAGTGCTGGCAGAAGTTGTGTAAGGCTCTCTCAGTGGTGGATCTCCTTGGTGGTCTTCAGGTTGAGGACAGGTGTCTTGGCTCAGTGGAACTCTGGTGAGAAGGCCAGAAGGTTGGTGTCTAAGGCTTCAGTGTCTCTCCAGCAGTATTCTGGGTGAGGAGGGGTAGCTTGACTCAGGGAAACAGCTGGGGGCATGAGGCTAGGGTGCCCAGTCTCCCTGGCAGTCTTCAAGGTGAGGAAGAGTGGCCAGATTTAGCAGAACTCCAGTGGATGGCTATTTTTCTTTAATTGGTGTCCTATGTGGTCTTACGTACTCTCAGTTGAGATGCTGGCTGCCTCCTGTGGTTGGGTTTGGTA
>NW_004524841.1:1412774-1429315 GCF_000260255.1 Octodon degus
ATAATAACCTAGACCATACAGTCTTCTAGTCTGGAGCATTGATGTGTAAAACTGTAGGAAAATATATTTCTTTAAAATAAATCTTATAATATAAGCATTCACTATGTAAAATTTTGTGTTTAATAAATATTTTCTTCAGGAAAAAAATATGATTGTATAATTCACCATGGCCAGTTCTTTGGTTCTACTGTTTTGATAGGTTCCTTCAAGTTGAAAGTCAAATCTATCACCAGCACTGAGCTTCATAGACTTAAATGTTGCAAATATATGATCAAAATTATTCTAATGATAAACATCCTGTCAAGTTCATAAAAAGAGAAAATTATTCAACACTTGAACATACACAGTGGGCTATTAGTGGGACAGTATTCCTATAAATTAGGAAAATGATGACAGACAGAGAAAACCAGCTAAGGTAGCTGAACTAAAGTTAATAAGTAGAAATGTGTTTTCATAAAATGAAGCCTAATTAAAGGACATTAAGTCTAAGAATACTGGTATCAGAGCAAAGCCAGGCAAACTCAACTTTAAGAAAATAAAAAATTTTCTCTACAACAAAGAAAACAATTAATAGAGTGAAGCGAAAAACTAAAGTATGGGAAAATATTTGCAAATTATATATCCAATGGAAGGTTCTATAATTTAGAGGGAATTCAATAATAATACTAATAGTAATAATAGTAGTAGAAAAAGAAAAATTCATCATAATAATAATGATAATAATTGGATTAAAAATGGACCAAGAATCTAAATAAAATTTTTAAAAAGAAGACACATAAACACCCAACAGCTACATGAAAAAAAATTTTAACTGCACCAATCATCAAAGAAATGCAAATCAAAACCACATTAAAATGATGGCTCACTCTGGTGAGAATAGATGTTAAAAACAAAACTGAAAAAAAAAAGATTAATGTTAGCAGGGATGAAAAATAAAGGGAATTCATACTTACTGTTGGTGGGAATGTAAATTAATAAAGACATTATAAGGGCCAGCCAAATAACTCAGCAGATTAAAGCACCTGCAAGCAGGCACAGGGCCCGAGGGTTAGATCCTCAAGCCTGCTGTGCTGGTCCCGCCCCAGGGTGCACTGAGATAGCAATTGAGACTGGGCATGGTGACGCATGCCTGTAATCCCAGTTCTTGGGAGGCTGTAAACAGGAGAATCACTATGGGTCCGATCTAGTAGTGAGACCCTGAACACCCTGTAGACCCTTCCCTAAAATACAGAAAAAAAATAAATAAAAGATACTATAGAAAACAGTGCAGGGCTATTCAAAACATTTTAAGTAGAACTACCATATCATCCAGTAGTACTATTCATATATACCCAAAGGAATTGAATTCAGTTTGATAACATGGCCCTGTCATGCCCATAGTTGTTGTAGCACTGTTCTCAAATAAGAAATGGGAACAACTGGCATCCCTCAACTGATACATAGAAAAATAAAATGTAACACATATGCAAATGGAATAGTATTCAACCAGAAAAATAATGAATTTCTGTCATTTGTGAATTGGATGCAACTAGTAATCATGTTAAGTAAAATAAACTTGACACAGAAAGAAAAATACCACAAAATCTGTAATTGTTCTCATGGTGCAGAAAAGTGGCTGATAAGAGAAGGGGAGAATGATGGAGGAGAAGAGCTGGTCAATGTTTACTGAGGTATTAGTAGAAATAAATTCTGGTATTCTTTTGTATAGCATTGTAGCTATAGGTTAATAGTACCATACTACATGTATCAATAGCATTTACCAAAAGGCAGGAGATTGAATATTTCACAACAAAGAAATAGTAAATATTTGCAGAGATAGATATGCATTCTTTGATATAAAAGTTGTACTTTGTGTACACATCATTGACCATCACAGTAGTCTGTAAATGTACAATATTTATGCATTGATGCAAAAAGCTTTAAAATAGCTAGGAAAATTTAAGGGAGAACAGTGAAACAAGTAAAGTTGCAAAGGTCAGAATTAATAATCCAAGACATCTGATAGACAATTACCGCTTCTCCTTAAAATCCCATTAGAATGACAGGAACAATTTAAAAATGCAAATATTCATGGCTGTTATAGAAAATTGAGGTGAGAACAGTCATCAGGTTTCATACTGAAGAATTTCTGGAAATAAAGAATAGTTATACGAAAATTAAAAGAAACCAATGAAAAACTAGGAGCTGGAAAGCACTTGCTGATCAAAAGGGCTTTCTAAAAACAGAGATATCAAACAAAAAGTTAGCATCTCCTCAGAAACAAAATGATTGGGATACAAACTATTTAAGTTGAACTTGGAGGTTGTCTTTAGGGTGCCAGACATTAGCATCACTGTTAATAGGCTTTATTCTTAAACAGTGAAGTGGCAATTTATTGCATAAGTATACCAAACAAGTTATTGGGATTGAAGACAAAAATTAAGCAGCCCCGTTGAGTCTATACACAACAGGTATACAGCCTGAAAGCCACTAAGGAATTTGCTTCCACATTCTGAAGACAACTGGCAATCAGAAGATCGTGGGCAACTCCATCCCCTGTACATCAGAATGTATATTTCTATGATCATAAACTGAATTTATTACTGTAGAAAGGAATTGTAAATGTTCTTAGGGGAGGTTTATATTTTTATTTTTTTAGGGGAGGTTTATTTTTTGTTTTTGTGCCAAGGACCAAACCCAGGGTTTATAAGCCTTTACAAAGACATAACTATAAGCTTCTGGCTTACTAGGCAAGCATTCTACAGCTAAACAAATCTTCATCCCCCAGAAATTGTAAATTTTCTAATGATTACTTTAATGCCAATTTTTTTATTCTACATGTTTCTTAATAATTAAAGAGAATATTTACATACAAGAATATACAACATATAAGGAATCTAAGAGGTGCAGTGTATATATGCAGATAAACAAACAAAAGAATTTACATAAATATGGATCATATAAGAAGCAAACACAATTTTGTGGGCCAAGGATATAGCTCAGTGGCACAGTGCCTGCCTGTCAAATGCAAGGTTGTAAGGTCAATTCCTGATCCCTCAAAACTCCACAATTTTATAACCATTATAATGAGCAATACTCAGTATTCATTAGTTTTTTTATATATTTAGAAAAAATCAAGAGTATTTGAGGTATATGAAGACAGCGATGCTACAGAGGTCTTCAATATCATAGAGTAGGGAAGAATTATTACTTACTTAACTCTTCTCCCTGGGAAGAGCCAGGCAGGTGCAAGCTGCTCAGAGTGGTTGGAAAGAGTGTTGCAGGGGAACTAGAAACAAGGCCTGAAAGAGGCTCCCAGCTTCTTACAAGGGATGGGTGGCACACATGGGTTTGTTACAGGCTTTGCCAGAAGAGGAGGCAAAGAGAAGAGGGGAGACGTGAAAGCCTTCTGAGGCCAAACAGATAAATGGAGGCTTCTTCTTCATGATGACAAACAACCATATACTCAGAGGAGATAATTCACACGAAACTGACAACGAATTAGTATTCATAATATTTAATGATCTCTATAAATCAATATAAAAAGCTAAATTGCTCAACAGAATAATAGGCAGATATATGCGTGTTTAGCAGAAGCAGTAGTCTGGAAGGTTTATAAGCCTTTACAAAGACATAAATATAAATAACCTCCATTATAATCAGGGAAATATAAAAGCATAATGTGTTATCTTTATAAGCACCTTACTGGCTAAAATTAAGAAATGAGACAAATATAAAGATGATGAAAGCAGCAGAGGGAAGTCCTTTCAACTGCTGAGGGAAATAAAACATAATTATTTGGAAAGTGATTTGTCTTTCCCTACCAAAAATCAGAGCATTCATATCTTACAGTGAGGCACTGTCTCTCCTTGCAGAAAGTCCAGAGGTATATTGACACATTAGACCTTCATGGAAAGACTTTAAATCCTCTTCTCAAAGAAACCCTAATCAAATTGACTCACAGTGCCTGGAGTAAAGCCCAGGCATCAGCATTTTTATGAAAGCTCTCTAGATCTCCCAAATATACAGCTGAGGACAGGGAACCACTGCCTTAAGGAAAGTCACATGTATGTACCAAGACATAAACAGGAATTATTGTAATGTTTTAATAGTAAGAAAATCATAGAAACACAACAAGACAAAAACCCACGAATGCTCATTCACTGAAAATGGATAAACACAGAGGCAGATTAAACTCATCTGTTTTAGGCCCTATGTACTTCACTTTTTCCCTTGGGCTATATACACCAATCTATAGGACCCTCCTCTGTCTTAATATGTATTTCACTCTGTGTCCCATTGTAAAATCAGGATCATTCATGACAATTTATGTACTTTGCACTACCACTGAGATAAGCACACATTCATTTCCAGATAGCATTATCCTTTGGATTATTTTTGTTTCACAGATTAATAAAAATGGACACCTTTATGATACAGTAAATTCCTGCTCACTTTTCATCTATGTATACACCCTCTATGTTTTTTATGGGCTTTTTACATCTGTTAGAATCACATGGATTCAATTTCATTCAGTGTATGTGTACATTTGTCCCTGAGAATGCTTATTTCTTTTTATTCTTCTTTATAGAACATCATTTGTTTCTTAACATTATTCTGATATAATGCATCTCTTCTGGATTTTGAAAGTCAGTTTTGATATGCTGTGTCATTGTCTTTTACAAGTTAATGTAGAAATAAATTGCTTCATTATGCTATTAAATATCTCTACCCTTAACAGAGATGCCTGTCTACTAATTCTTTTATTTCCATGAGAAGTAATTTAGAACCCCTTCACATGCATTTACAAAATTTTATTTAACTCATTACTTCATCATTTCTTTGATCTTCCAGACATCATGTGTTCTGTTATTTGTATAAAGAAAAATTGTTGATATTTGCACGCTAATTTTGTAACTTGACAATAATCAATTTCAAAATTGGATTCAAAATCAAATTAAACAGGTTTTTATTTAATTTCCTCCTAAGAATCCAAACCAGCAATCCAAACACCTACAAAAATGCAATAATGCTATTTTCAATTTTGTGATAACTTCTCTGTAGATCTATGTCCTAAAAATCTTTGACATTATAGACTCCTTTTCCACAGTGAACCAGAGCTGACACCACCTGAACAGGATGTCAGGAGGATATGCAACTTCAACACTCAGTCAGAAAAGGTATTTTGGCTTCTTCTGCCTTCCCAAACTTCTTGGACTCCTCTCTGTGCTAGAAAGATTTCAGAGGCCCACTCAAAGGGGACTGTTGACCTTGCTTAACAGGAATCATCAGTTTGGTAGTATGCAGTGAGCTTCTTCAGCCTCCAGGTGTTCTTGGAGAACTTCTGGCCTTGCCAGGATCTAACTGCTCTAGTAGGACTGAGGATGATAAATGAGCACTCCCTAGCTGAGCCCTTCCAGAATTCTCTTCACACAGAAATCCAAACAGATAAAAAATGTTTATTGCTGTTTTCAACCAGTACACTTGGGGGTGATTTTTTGATAAACCTATAGATAATTAATACAGATTTTCCCAGTTTTCTCTGTCCTTTGCCTTTCTGTTTTAGTTGGAGTATGCTGCGTCTCTGGAATAGGGTTTTCCACCTTGACATGAAGGACATGGGGCATCCATATTTCTCTGCTGTGACTTCTACTCACTAACCACTAATAGCACCCCTCTCTAAATGACAAAGGTATCCCCAGGATTTTCAAAATGTACTTAAAGAATTAGGAGAAACAAATCTATTCTGTTAAAAGCCACTGCTTTAGAATAATGCCGAATAATAATCATTTAAACTAATGATATACTAGTTAACATTTGGAAGCCAACAGTTGAGAAAGGAAAAAAAGAAAGCCTTCATTTGTGATCTGTGTTGATTTATTTTTCTTGAAAGGGGTCCTATCATCGATGACTTCTAGTTACCAAGAGGAGGTTACTGAATGCACAGCTGAGAAGAAAAATGCCACATTTCCTACCATCTGGTAGTAGTTAATTTGAACATCTTCAATAGTGTGTTAAACAAGAGTGTGTTTAACTTACTTTTCTTAAGATTCTAACTATTCTTAGGGAGATGTATAGGGTTTATTCGCTAAAATAAAACCTGAGCATTTTCTGGCATGTATCCACATAGCACACTAACTTACAGATACAAATAGCGTAGATATCTTATACATTTTCTGTTAAATGTATTCCTTAGGGTGTGATTTTTTGGTAGTCTTTGAATTTCTTAAATGTACTTTTACAGCTCATTGTAGCAATTCAATTTTTATATGGATCTCACTGCCTGCAAAGTTGATAAGCACAGTTTGATTCATTTCTCTGTTTGTCACATATTCCTTAAAATTGTCTATGTAAACCATTCTGTTAGCTCTGAATAAAGATAATTCTAGAGCATACCACTTTCCCAATGTGTGAGCTCTTTGAAATCTCAAGCGAATGTCTGAGGTGTGATGTCCTGAGTCCTCCTGAGTCCTATTGTCCTCAGTTCTCCCTGGCCTTGAAAGGCTAGGGCCAAAATGTTGGTTGTCCTTGCAGCCCCTCTTTTTCTCTAATTTTTGGCCTGCAAACTTAGGTTGTCAAACCTCCAGAAGAGAAACTTACTATTATCCTACAACATGTGCAAGTGGGTTTAACCTCACTGTCTGAATATCAAACATCTTAGGTATAAAATGGAACATCTTTAAAAAAGCTTACTTGAGATACAGGGATGCAGTCTGGCTGTATTGGTATGTCATGAAAGCAGTACATATTTAGAAGGCCAGAATGACAGGCATTCCAAGCGTGACCCTTCTATTACACATTGCTATCTTCAGTGCAGTTGCTTGGTTCACAGGTATCTGCATGTATAGTTAGTCAGGGTGAGAATCCCACCAAGTAACTGCTAGTTTCAACAACCTGCTGATAGTTCTCAGGATCATTGCCTTACCCATCTTGTACATATAAATGTATGACTTTGCCCCTGTCAAGTTTCCTAGCTTTTCTCTTTGCCCTCTTTTTGTTGTCTAATCCTCAGGTACTTGCTTTCCTTTTCTGTTATACCTTTCTATTTGTATTTCTTCTTTTGAGTTCTTGTACTAGGGAGACTATACAATATTTATACATGTGGGTCTAGTTTATTTTATTTATGAGTATATTTTCAAGTGGCACCTACTTATACATAAAGGCTTCAAATTTATCATTCTTTACAGTTGAGTAATACTCCATTGCATAAAAATACCACATCTTTTTCATCCATTCCTCAGGTGATGGGCACCCTGGTTGTTTCCAAGATTTGGTTATCACAAATTGTGCTGCTGTAAACATAGTTATGCATACAACACTATGATGTGACATTTTCTATTCCTCCGGGAAAATTCCCATTAACGGGATTGCTGGTTTGAATGGGATTTCCAGTCCTAGTTTTTGAAGGAGTCTCCACACTGATTTCCATAACAGTTTCATCCATCTACATTCTCACCAGCAGTGGAGAAGGGTTCCTTTTTCTCCACAGCTTCTCCAACAATTGTTGTTGGGTGATTTCTTTATGATAGCCATTCTTTCTGGGGTGAGATGGTGTCTCAGTATTTTTTTAATTTGCATTTCATGGATGGCTAGTGATGTGGAGAATTTTTTTATGTATTTATTCGCTTCTTTAATTTCATTCTCTGAGAAGTGTGTGTTCATCTCAGATGTCCATTTCTGGACTGGGTCTTTAAATTTTGGGGCCCTAATTTTTTTTAGTTCTTTATAAATTCTAGAGAGCAGACCTTTGTCTCAGTGCTCATTAGTCATGATTTTTTCAAAATTTGTGAGTTGTCTTTTCACTTTCTTGATAATTTCTTTCGACATGCAAAAATCTCACAATAGAAGGAGGTCCCAGTTATTAATTCTTTCAAGTGTTACCCATGTGATTTGATTTTTGTTCATGAACTCTTTGCCTACCCCTATGTCTTCAAGAGTTCCTCCTACTTTCTCTTCCAGGAGATTTAGTGTCTCTGCTTTAATGTTTAGATCTTTAATCCATTTTGACTTTAGTTTAGTGCATGGTGATAGACCTGGGTCAGTTTGAGTTTTCGGCATGTAGAGTGCCAGTTTTTCCAGCACCATTTGTTAAAGAGGCTGTCTTTCTTCCAGTGAGTATGTGTAGCCCCTTTGTCAAAGATAAGGTGACAGAGTGTGTTTGTAGAGGCTTCTACATCTTCTAATCTATTCCATTGTCCTCAGGTCTATTTTGTTGCCAGTACCATGCTGATTTTATCACAGTAGCTTTATAGTATAATATCAAGTTGGGAATTGTGACGCTTTTGCCTTGTCTTTGTTGCCCAGGGTTGCCTTTGTTATTCTAGGTCTTTTCTGGTTCCAAATAAATTTTAGGAATGATTTCTCTAGGTCTGTGAGGTATGTTTGTGGTAGTTTGATAGGGACTGCATTAAATCTATACATCAATTTTGGGAGTTTGACAATCTTCACAATGTTGGTTCTTCCTATCCAGGAGCATGGAATATCTTTCCATTTTCTCAAATCCTCTACAATATCTTTTTTCAAAGTTGTACTTCTTATTTTTAAATAGCATGTTTCTCTAGTGTGCTTGGTTCTCAACTGTATGCTTTATAAACTTCTTTTGCTATAAGCTCCTTTCTCACGTTATTTATACTTATTTATTTTTAGTTGTTATATTTATAATACCATGATTCAATATAACTATTATACTACTTCTCAGCAGATTATCTTGGCTTTTCAATACAAACAATGATAAAATTGGCAATTACTCTAACTTTTCTCCCTCCTTTCACTATTTAAATTTGAATTATTTGTCTTAGTTATCCCAGGACTCCCAGATTTATTTATACTCCTAAGTATATTTATACCATGGTTATTTGCTTTATCAATTATATATTTTATTTTTCATCAATTATATATTTGGTTTATTAATTGTATATTTTATAGCCTGTCTATAAAATTTAAGGAAATCGAGACATTTATTTCCTTTTGTTTTTCTCATCTTTTATGAGTTCTGTTATTTGTACATTGTTCAGGTTTTTTTCTGGGAATTGATTTACATTGCTATTACGGAAAATATTTTACATTCTGCTCCATCATCATAGCACACATGTTTTTCCCCCATCTCTTTTTCTTTTTAAGAATAGATTCAAGGTTGACCACCTGAGTTGCGGGGGCCGGGGAGATGGCTCAGTGGAATAAGTGCTTGCCTGGCAAGCACAAGGACCTGAGTTCAATCCCTGGTTCCACCAAAAAAAAAAAAAAAAAAAAAAAAATGGTTGACCACCAGTTCTCTCAGGATTGTTTATTCAGTTTTCTCCTCTTTGAGCAAGGAAGTGTTTCTCTAAAAATGTGTACTGAAATTATATTCTCCTAATTCTTCTGTGTGTGAAAATTTTATATAAATATCTATTATAGTTGATAGTGATTTAGCCACCCAAATAATATTTAGGTTACATTTTCACTGAGAGATTTAAAGATTTGCTCTGTATTTTGCATAGAAGGAATTTCTCTTCAGAGACAAGCTTACATTATTTTATTTCCTCACTGGCACTGTGACCAGTTTGTTTGGATACAGAAAAAAAAATTCTGTATTTGGCAAAAACTATGGCTGGTTTTTGTCTCATTGTTAATTCTGTGTGACTTTTCTTTACTTTACGGTGTATCATTTGCACCCATAGATTCAAATCTTTTATTTGTGTAAATTCTTTTTGAAACATATCTTTAAACACTTATTTTCTCTTCCAATAGTTTGCTGTATTTATTCAAGGTTAGTAACCATAGCTAAAGGACTCTTGGTCTTGAGTAGATATTGGCTTATTTCTCACCCACAGCATCATTTATTTCCCTTCTTTTTAGTTTATTTTCTCAATCCTGTTCTACATGATTTTTATTATAATGTCTATAATACTTATTTTTATATATGCCACAGCAAAAAGTAACTCTCTTTTTGTGATTATCTTATTTTTGTTTTCTAAGTTTTCTCCAGTTTGTGTTTTTCTGGCCATTGCGCTTCTGCAGTCCCAGCCTATCACCTTAATATCTGACTGTTCAGCCATGAGCTCATGATTGTTTCATTAAATTGCATTCCTTCATGCTGATGTATTTAATCTAAGTTTATCAGACAACTTGGTTACTGACAAGCATTTTTGGCAAATCTTCTTTATCCATCATTCACTTTGTGTATATTCAGTACTGTCCTTACCCTCCCTTGTCTACATATTTGCAATAGCGCCTTTCCTTCTAATTTTTTGCCTTTGAATGAAAAGAAGTCTTTGTAAGTGTTTCTAGAGGTTTTATTACAAACATATTACATCAAGATTGCAAATAAACAGGAATTCTCTTTGGATTATCAAGACTTTTCTGATGACCAGGTTGTTTTGGTTTTATTTTTTTTTTTCTTATTAAAAAAATACCTAAAGCTGCAGGGCTATATAATATATTAGCATCCCTTTCTGTCACCATTCTGATACATGTATTTTTCTACTTTATGGGACCAAATAACAGCAATAAAACAAATAAACTAGAAAAGAAAGGCACAAAAGAAAAATCTTGCAAACTTTCTGCCTGTGAAACCCATGTTCATTTACTGAAACTGAGGATTATCATCATACGTATCAGGGTGAGAACTTGGCTCAGTTTAATTTGATCCAAGCTTGTAGCCATAACACAATATCTCTGAACCCTTCCTAACATTGTGGCAGTCTCCTATGATGTAACGTTTCAGGACATCTATACACCATATTTTTACCATGTGTCAAAGAAGTAGCAGCTCCAAATTCTCAATATATGCAGCACTCTATATAGAGCACTGGTTATGTACATAGAAGCAAGTAGAAAGGTGTGCCAAGATACAAAAGGTTGCTAATATTGGGGCTGGTGAGACAGCTCGGGATCCAAGCACCTGCCCAACAACACAAGGACCCAGGTTCAGTCCCCAATACTGTATGATATAGCAGCTCCAGAGACCTAGGCACACCGTGCTGCCCTGAAACCAGACGTGGTGGTGCACGCCTGTAATACCCGAGCTGGGAGGGCTGAGACAGAAGGATCACCATGAGTCTGGACTACTTAGTGAGACCTTATAGCAAATAAATAAACAATTTTTTGAAATGTTGATAATATTAAATGCCTCCGATGGACAAAAGATAACTAATTTGCCTTCATAAAATTCTATGTTTTGTATTATTTATAGTACTTGTTATCATAAATACACATTTCAGCAGTAATTTTTTAAATAATTAAAACGTTCATTCTGTTAAATCTTAAAATGCACCCTTTTATGTTTTCTGTGTTAGAACCTGCATCAGGCAGCAGTGATCTCTGTACCACACTACAGATGTCATCAGCCACTTAGTATTACATTGTATCCCTAAAATATTGGCAGAATTCCATACATATAATTTTTTAAAGAACTCTTCCCTTTATTCCTTGGCTCTTCACCCAATCAATAGTACTGTGCTCTGTATTCTAGGAATCAGCTGATTTTTATCTCAGGATTTAATTCTTTCTCTCCGCTTCTTTCCACATAATTTCATACCATGTTCATAAACAGGCTGTAATTTCTATTTGTTTCAACATCATGTTTAACAGAACCAAGATTGTTCTTCTCTACTGGAACATCTGGACTCTCTTTCGGTGGATAAAAGCCTTCACAAATCAGGTATGTCTGTAGCAATGTAAATATACTGAGCACATCTACTTTGAAAATGTAACTCATTTTTATATTTCTTCATACAATAGGTCTGAAGACTATGGAATGTAGGTAAGAAACCAACATAATAATCCTAATTTATATACTCTAGATTTTGACTTCTAGTTTTTGGTGTAAAAGAATAAAGTATTTATATATGGGGTAATACAATGAAAAGAAAAAGGAAGAAAGGAAGGGAGGGAAGGAACAGGGGAGGAAAGGAGGGAGGGAGGAAGGGAAAACAGTAGAAGAGAAGAATAGATAGACAAAAGGAGGGAGGGAAAGAATATAAAATACAAAACATAGTCCCATCTGCTGCACAGTTAGGATTGGTTGATACAAGAATCCCAGAGGAGCTGATTCCACGCAGCCGCACACGTGACTGCAGCTTCCGCCTGTAGCTTCTAGGGCATGCTGGTCTGGATCTATATAAACCTGCAGATTTCCTGAGACTGGACCCCATGAAGAAGGACTCAGGAAAGTCACTGGCAACTGTGAATTAGGCAGGACTACTCAAAGTAGGAGAGGACCAGATACAACGAAAAGTTTCCTTGGCATAACGGCTTCCCCAATCTCAGTCCTACTTAATTTTCTTCAGGTGAAAGCAATGAAGCTGAGACTGATAAACAAAAATAACTCACTTACTGGCAAAACTCTTAGACCCATTCGAATAGTTCAAGGAATCAGTAAATACACAGGAAATGCCTTTGCCTAACACGGTCGGTCCTGACTCCAGATTCAATTTCTGATAAATCACAGCGAGTAATTATTAACTTTTGAGTACCACTAGTGGCAAGGCGTGGCCACAGACCTAGATGTCTTCCATTCGATACTAAAAATGAACTTTATCTTAAATCTGTAAATCAACTCACTTCTCTCTTTCAAAAATTGGTAAAATTCAAATGATTATTATTTTTTTTATTTTTAACCATAAGATAAAAAACTTTTGCACGCTCTGGAAAAACAAAGCAGTAATACACTCTGGTCTTCCTGGCTTTCCTATGCACAGTATCTGGTATAGTATTAAAAATGACTGGGGTCCTGCCCTTTAGCTCAGGTGTTTAAGTGCCTGCTGAAACAAAGCAGTCAGGCTCAGGATGCTGTGGTTCGATCCCCTCATCCTTAAGCCAAACCACACCTGACCTAAAGGCATCCTGAGCGGCCCCCCTAAAAAAGAATTAAAATGATAAATTATATGAAGAAACAAAAATATTGATCTCTATCATCAAGGAAAGTAGTCAAAAGAAGCCAATTCTCAAATAAGCTACATATTAGAACTGGAAATCATGGATGTTAAAAAATATATTTTCTAAATAAATAAAAAGATTAGAAGAACAAGAAGAAAAGTGTGGGTAAACCGATGGGAAATCTCAGCTAGGAAAATTACTAGAATATGGAAATTATGGCTTGCAATAAAAAGTGGACTCAACACTACAATTGAATTGAAATGCTTAGTGAACTGCAGGGCTCAAGGGCTGAGATGGATAATAACCAGAAGCCAGTTATCTGTAGACAAATAGAAGGCAGTCTAATATGTGTGTAAGTTAGAACTATGCCAGTGGTTAAGTGGAATTGATACAAACAATTCAATGTTATGTTAGTAACATTCAGAAATTGATGAATATAAACTATCACACAAAAAAGGAAAAAGACACCAAGTCAGACTGTGTAGGAGATGCAAAACAAAAGTATTGCGAGGAAGTTAGCACTTGTTAACAATAAAAACTTCTGGAAACTAGAGATAGAAGACAACTTTTTCAATCTGATGAACATATCTGTGAAAACATTCAACTACCATTAAATGTACTGCCAAAAAGGCATAATCCACTATTAAAGTAGTGACAGAGAAAGTTAACATCTTTTAACTGTTTTTATTCACCCTGTATTTTGCAATAGACCACATTAAGGTAACAAAAGAAGGAAAAAATGGAGAAAGGGAGGAAGAAATGGAAAAAAATGAAGGAGGAAAAAGAAAAAGGTAGTACATATTTTTCTGCAGACGAAATTATTGACATTGAAACATGTAAGAAACAGAGTTTAAAAATACTTAGATGTAACAGGTGAATTCAGCAAGGTCTTGGGACTCAAGATCAATACGAAAAAATCAAATTATATTTCCACAAAATGGAAACAATTGGAAAATTAAAGTTAAAATCGATTTCCAGGGCAGTATTTTAAAACAATATAGTATCGGGGGATCCATGGGAGGAAATCTAAGCAAAACCTCTACTCTGGAAACTAAAGTTTGTTGCAAGTAGAGGTAACATAATAAACCTCATAAAGATATCAAATTTCCCCCCCAAATTAATATATGAGACAAAATGCAATTTCCACCAAGATCTGAAGGGGCTTCTCTTTGATTACAGACACATTAATGTTAAAATTGGTATGGAAGTCTATGTGCTTGAATAGATCACTCAAACATTATTGAAAAACAAAATTTGGGGATTTACACTACCTGACTTCAAGACCTACTATAAAACTTTAATAATGAAGTTCGTGAAGTGGGAATCAGGTAAACAGATCAATGAAACACAAAGAAATATAGAAATGGTTATGCATAAATTAGAGCCAATTACTTATGACAAGCAATATTTTAGTTCAAGGGGGAAACAAAAAAAAAATTTCATCAAGGTTGCGTTGAAACAGCAGAATAAGGAGTAGATGGGGAAAGAAATATTTCCCTTGATGCATCAGACACAAAATTAATTTGAGCTAAGTGGAAAGACCTAAATATAGATACTAATTGCACAAGATTGCACAAGATCATGAAAAAGAAGAGTTTATAAGCCCAAGAGAAGAAACATATATCTAAGTTAGAGACAGCTTGCCTATATTATTTTACAGAAAAATGTAAATTAACTGCGTATGCAGGGAGTAGAGTTACTTTGATAATGGTGCTATTTTTTACTAAGCATTCTCCCATACAGGTTGTTTTGCTAAGTGCATAGAGTAGAAAATGACACACTATGAAGTATCTCTTCAGGAACTCTCATTACAAGAGGAAAAACAGAGATGAGGAATGGCACATGACACCATGAAATAAGTGTTCTTACAGTTAGCTGTAATTTATATAAAAGCAGTGAAAATATAGTAAATAATACTAGACCAAATTTTGCATAGTTCATAAAGATTTTGAGATGAAAGACTGAGCTTAGAGACGGGGAAGAAGAGTCAGTTTGGAAAAAATTGCATGCAAAAAAGCATGAATGAACAACAGTGTAAATGAATCATTAAATAATTAGCAATCAGCATGGCCTCAGGAAGGAGATTTGGGGGACAGCAGCAGGAATTCAGAGTGAAAATGAAACTGGAAACAGACTGCGAATGGCAAGTGTACCAAACCAAGGGAAATTTGTATATATTAAACACTGGATGGGCACTTTACATATTTTCTAATATTATAAAATCATCTAAAGGATGTTTTATGTTTCTTCTTTTAATTATGAGACAACGTGCTGTGGGAATATGGGAGCACATACTGTAAGTACCATTCCAACTTCTTGGAAAATTAGCTCTTTCATCATTATGAAATGCTCTTTGTTCCCTAAGTAATTTCTTCTTATAATCTTGATCTGTCCAAAATTGATACAGACTTTCCAGTTTATTTTTATAATGTGAGTGTGTGATAGCCTGCTTCATCCATTTATTTTTAACCCGCATCTTTTTAGTACAGCTAAGTTTCTTTAAATAGCATACGTGGAGTTATATCCACTATAACAACTTGTCTTTTAAATGTAAATTTTCCCCTTTACATTTAAAATAATTATTGATATATTCTGATTGATACTTACTAAAGGTTTAACTGTTTGGTATTCATTTCACTTGTTTCTTGTTCATTTCTCTTATAATTCCATCTTTTCTCTTAGAATATTAATTATACTTCCTTTATTAAAATATTTTTAATGATTTCCTTAGAGTCTGCAATTTGTAAAACTAATCCAAGCTCTTCTCAAGTAACATTATGTTGTTTTAGCTGTAGTACTTTATAATTGTGGATTCCCAGCCCTTCAGGCATTCACTTAATTTTTCTATATGCTATAATGGCCCAAGGCATTTTCAGAAATGTGACCGTAGGGCCAGCAAGATAGCTCAGTGAACTAAGCACCTGCTTTGTAAAGCACAGGAACCAGGGTTCAAACTGGCCTCACATGCTATGCCAAGCCACCAAGTCTGGGTGTGGTGGTGCACGCCTGTAATCCCAGTGCTGGAGAGGCTGCAAACAGGAGGATCACTGAGAGTCCAGGCTGAGTAGTGAGACCCTATACCAAATATATAAATGGAAAAAAAAAGAAATATGACTATAAACAAAGTTTTCTTTTTGGTCAATTAAGAATAATAAAAGTTTGTTTCACCTTCACTTATTCCTTTTCTAGTGCTCTCCATTCACTATGCAAATCAAATGAAGTTTCTGATCCATATCATTTTTCTTCCTTGATAACCCTCTTTAATATTTCTTGCAAAGCAGGACTACAGGCAATAAATTTTGTTGTTTGTTGAGAAGGCTTCAACTTGCTAGAGATATTTGTCTTTATGTTTATTTTTCTGCAGTTTGATACTTCTAAGTAAAGATTTTACATGTTGATCTTACTTGTTATTCTCTGTTGTTCCTAGATCCATGGTTAGGTGTCTACCACCTATTTGGGAAACCATTATCCATTATTACCTAAAATACTTACTATGATGTCTTTCTTATACTTCTGGTTTTTGCTAAATTCATCACCTACAATATTTATTTTTTTTTCTCAAAGTTTTATTGACAAAGAGATAGCAAAGAGACAGTTTCAAACCAAATCGGAAGGACAGTTTCAACAAATAATACACTGCATATATTCTTCTTAGTGGTTAATTGCTGTACAAGATGCGGACTTGTGATCCTATTCACAAACAC
>NW_004524841.1:1431270-1468829 GCF_000260255.1 Octodon degus
ACATGGCAATGTTAAGCCATGCAGTTATATGTAAAAGATGAGCAAGGCAATGATCCTGAGAATATTCAGAAGATTCTTTAACCTACAATATTTAAATGGCAATGGAATACCCATCTCTGACAAAGCTAAACCAAAAAAGGAGATACAAATGAAGGACCATATAAAACCTGGTTTTATATATGTATAAAAACATTTTATGTCTTATATATTAATATACCATATTAATATATTCATTACTATAGTATGTCAATATATTACATTAATGTATTATTGTATATTTTAATATATGCAGTATATAATAGTAACACAGTAATGTGTTATATTATACATTTTACAGTGCTCTTTCCTTTGTAAATTATCTTTTTCATTCTGTACCTGCTTATGTATTATCTTCAAGCTCACTGAATTTTTTCTTCAATTTGGGAGGAGTCTGCTGGTAAGATCATGTTTCACATTTTGTTCCCAGGATTTATTTTTATTTATTTCTGAAGTGTCATTTTATTCCCATATTCCTCCTCCATTTTGTATACTGTTGAATTTTATCCACTGAAACCTTCAGCAAACTGTCACATTCATTTTAAACTTGATCTCACGTTTCCGATATTTATGTCACATCTGACTTTGTTCATTTTCTGGCTTTTTCTCATCAGATAATGTTTTCCTCTTTTTAGTTGTTTTTGTGTGTGTATTGTCTTAAAGCATCCTTTGTGATTCTGGACTTGGTGTATTGAGTAATGGAAAGTAAGGAAAATAAGCCTTCGTGTAAGGATTTGTGTTAATCTAGTAAGGCACTGGGCTAGATTTAGTCTGTGCTGTACTTGCAAATGCCATAGGTGAGCTGTTCCTCTTGAGTCTTTGCATTGTCCCTCTGTCACCTAAAATGCTCTAAAAATTCTCCCTTCAACAGAATATGCATCCTGCTTTTCTTTCAATTTTATTTTTTATTAATTTTATTGAGAAACAAATATCAATGAGACAGTTTCAAATCCAATTAGTAGGACAGTTTCAATAATTAATACACTGCATATTGTTGTCTTAGTGGTTATTCATTGTACAAGATGCAGACATGATATCCTGTTTACTAACACTATTAGAACAAATCTTGCTATTCATTGACTAAGAGAATGTAGGTGCATATCTATCCTATTTTGTATATACAGATACAAAGTGATCTTTCATTTGTATCCCCTTTTTTGTTTAGTTTTGTCAGAGATGGGTATTCCATTGCCATTTAAATATTGTAGGTACGTGAATTCAGCAAAATAATCCAATATAGTCCAGTAGTCCATAATAGTAGTGGGTTATTCATAGGACTGGCAATATCAGAAGTTGTTGACTTGAGCCTTTTACAGCTCAGCATATTAATATGGCTTTACTTTTTATACCTCATGTTTATACTTTTATGATGAATGGTAAGACCAAGATAAAGCAAAATCTATATAACAAGAAATGTAACTTTTGTATCTGACAATGTCAGTCAAATCCCCTCAGGATTTACCCTGAAACCCTGTGCCACAGTTTGTAGATCCTTTGTCAGTGTCAGTCATCTGGATGAGTCACAGCCATTGCTTGACCAATTTGCTCTCTGTGAAAGCCTTAGAGAATGTCTTCTCTCCAGGTAACTCTCCTTAGGAACACTCTACATCATCAATCTCTTTCCTCTATGACCCCATAATCTTGATCAGAAAATTTGAGACATCAGTGAATTACAAGATGTTACAGTACAGATTCTCTTATGTTCTGAGTCCTCACTGGCCTTGAAAGGCTAGGGCCAAAATGTCAGTCTTTCAATTTTAAAGAAAGTTTAGACTCCATCATTGTTGATGGAGTGGCCAGATGTGAGAGAAAGAAAATTTTCTACAGATTTATAAATGTAGTCTATTTTTTTTCAGTACTACAGATTGAATCCAGTATATTGGCACTTAACTGTATTCTCCGGTTTTCCTTTTTTTTTTTTAATTTTGATACAGGGTTTTAAAGTCACTAAATTGGCAAGGCTGGTCTCAAACTTATAATCCTCCTGCCTCAACCACTCAGGGTGCTAGTGTTACAGTCATATATCACTATGTCTGATCACTAAAATTGGGCTTTTAATGAATGCATGTATTGCAGATTGCCAATTGTAGAGGTTTTAGTTCATAATTTGCTGGCTGTAAAACAGCGTGGCTTGGCAAGGAGAAAGAGCTCATGGCAGGTACAAGGCAGAAGGCAGCAAGCAGCACGTGACAAGCTGTGCCAACCATAGCCCTCTTTCGGTCCTTTATATTCTACCCAGCCTGTAGGGATGATAGCACTCACATCCAGACTGAGCTCTCCCATTGTCCACACCCAGAACGAAACCACACCAATCAGTGGACTAATTTAATAATCACACACCTTGATCCCAGCATCACACACTCTACATCCAGCATCCTCTGAAAAAGCCCCTCCTATGACTGCATGAGGTCTGGGGGTATATCTAGACACAAGCCATAACAACATGTCCCTAAACTCTGGCCACCACAAGTGTTGCTTATTTTTTCCCCTTTTGGTCAAGACAGGAGAGTTAGAGATGAGTGAATTCAGGAAAATAGCTTTCCCTCAAGTGGAAAAATGTTTCGGTAAGGCTTTCCCCTTGAACAAAAGGCCTTTGTTAGAGAGAATTCTCTAGGTTATTTTCCCCTACTCCTGGCACAAACATTAGAATATTTTTCTGAAGTCTTCACTGTGAGGATCTGGTGGAGTTTCCAGCATTAAAACTCACAAAAGTGTATGATCCCCTAACTCTGTGGCCCTGAAGATTTTTCTCAATTTCATTTCTCTAAGAAATTTACAAAGTAAGTTTAGTCTAAAGAGTAACTTGGCAAAATGAAAATTACTAGAGTTGGTCAGTTATAAGACATGAGGAAAAAAGAATCAAAGTTAAATATGAGTATTTCCATTTGAACATGATATTTATTTAAAGACTCCAATATGAAGTGAAAAACCATATATACTATAGCTGCCCCTAGAGCATCTTTTAGGGACACATTACTGGAACCCTTAATAATAGGAATTAAAATATAAAATAATAAAGATCTTAAATTCATCACACATTATTATCTCTATGAATTATCCCTTCCAGAATCACTTTAGACATATGTTAAGTAGAGATTCTAAAATTAATTCTGGGGCTGGAGAGATAGCTCAGTAGTCTAAGCACCTGCCCGGCAAGTGCAAGGATCAAGTCCTGTAACAAATACATAAATAAAATAGAATAAATTCTGTGAGCTCAGTAGTCTTCAAAATCTCATTAGGGGGCATTGACACAATTCAGTTATCAATTCAGGCGGAATATTTATTACAGAAGTCAACAAACAACCCTTTTACATTTGAATATATTCAGTTTTTAGAAACCCTGATTGAGATGATGTTCAACTGCTCACTATTAAAATTTTCAGTGACTTTGAGAATAGCTTTTCTTTGCCTATCAATATTCTGAATAAAAAATAAATTTATAAAACCTGCGTATAACTACAAAATAGATTATTTTAAACAGTGTAATAAAAGACTCAGTAAGTCTATAAGACTCAGTAGGAAAAGAATCCTTCTTCTCGCTACCACTTCCAAATCCACAGTATTACACTTGTAATAGTTGATGTGTTGTGTCCACTTGAGAAGTTTAGAAGTTTAACTGAGCAACTCAGCAGCGAGCTAAGCTTTGCAAACACCCTCATCATGTGCAGGAGGAGGGCAGGGAGATGGCAGTGAGTGCCACATCTGACACCTCGAACTGTTGCCCGTGTGCCGTGCATGTCCCCATGCCCCAGAGTCAGCTAATTATACACTAAAACCACCACAAACTGGGAGCTTAATAAGCCTCTCTCACCTTCATTTTTGTTTTCATGTATTTTGTCTCGGCAATGAAAAAAGTAATTAAGATACACTTGCAAGCCTTGGCATAGTAAAGGAGAAAAACCACACTCTTTGTGTGTGGAACTATATTGCATCTTTCTTTTGTTCTTTAAAAGTCCCATCCTTCTCTTGAAACCTTAAATAATAAACCAACATCAAACAATTTTTCTCCTTGCAAAACTGTCTGGCACAATTGCTGAGCTTTATTTTTTCATATTTCAGTTCGGTCAAAAAATGGATGAATTGTGTCCACCACAATCACATATACCATGAGCTGTGAACAAATATTTTTGTACCTCACCAGTCCCATCCTTGCTCTAATTAAATTATCTCATAATTATCCAAGTAAATTTTCAATGATGTTTTTAAAACTGTAATTGTCATCTTTTATGAATAATAGGCATGCATATCAGAACTTAAGTGAAATATAATATAGAATTGAAATTTATGTATTTATTTATTTCAATTTTTATGTATTTGGTACAGGGTCTCACAGATCAGACTTGTAGTGATCCTTCTGTTTTCAGGCTCCCAGGCACTGGGACTACAGGCGTGTGCCACCACGTCCAGATTGGATCCCTGGCTTAGTGTGTGGGGGTACCGGGAAAGCACTGCAAATCCAGGCCTCTGTGCTTGCCTAAGCAATTCCTTAGTCCTGGTCCTTGCCTAAGCAGGTCCAGGTCTGTAGTCCTCAGCAATCTTGCCACTGGGCCTTAGAATTGAAATTTAAAGGCCATTTTTAAAAAAACAAAAACTATAAACAGTATACTATTTGCAAACTAAAACATATGATGGCTATCTTTTTATAAATCGCTCTGTAAGTACCTTTTAAAACAGTGCTGTTAGTATTTTAAACTCAAAACCCAAAAGTACAATCTACTGACTTACACCTAGCTTCAAAAATCTATAATAAAAGCTTGTTCTATCCAATGAAGCAGGAAAATATGACTTACTAGGATTGCACGTATTCCATGCTTAGAATTTCTAGCTGTTGTTTCTAACCAAATGTAGATAAGCAAAAACAAAAATAGCCAGAGCAGATGTCATAGAGTCCCTTTTCTCATTAGAAACTGATAGCTTGTTTGGTTGCCTTCATAATTTGATGCACATGAGAGACAAACCCTGCTGTGGTGTGCATCACAAAGTGATGCAGAACTTAAAAATCATCTTTCCAGTTGTTACTCTGGAACACATCCAAAACCAATCAGAGGAAAAAGGCCAAAGCAACATTTGACTTAGAAAGAAATTTTAAAATTGCTAAACAATATACATTTACATAATCAAATAGTATTAATGAAAAATAGGCCATCCCACACGCTAAACAATTAAAGGTAACCTCACCCATAGCCTTCCAACTACTAGGTGTGTTTCAGCTATTATATATATATATATATTTCATATATATATATATATATATATATATATATATGAAATATAATTATATGTGTTATATAATATATATTCCGTGTATATGGAATTGTAAAGTAGCTTTATTGAATGATGAAAAAATAAATTGATAAGAATTATCACTTTATGATATAGTATTATGGATAGTAAATATCATGATTAAGTTCTACTGGACTTCTACTTTTTTTCTTTTCACTTTTAAGCCAAAAATCATGAAATTATAGACTTAGCTAGTTACTTGTTGTTCCTTCAACAAAACTGCCTGGTTTAGCAGCTTCACAACACTAAATAGCTATATTTTTGAAAAACCCTGAAAGTGTAATTTTTGTGTTGACTTCAAAGGCTAGTGTAATCACCTGCACGGGTCAGATTCAGAGTTTCTTTTTCCTTTCTCCACCCTGGTATTTGGCTGACTCTGCTGGGCATGCCTTCACTGTAGCCCTTTCTTGTTGGAAAGAGCATGAAGCACAGGTGCCTGTGTAGCTAGCTCATTCGCGACACTGTGATTCATCAACTTGCAGAAGTGTTTCCCCTTTACCTTTCCCATGTCACCTTCTTGCAGCACTTTCAACACCTGTGCATGTCTTGCCTTCAATCTGTATACTTTGCCTCCCACTGAGTGATCCCATGTCTTAGTTCCTGGATTTCAGCATCTTTCCTTTCAGGTTCCAACTTTAGTTTTTCGATTTTTCTATCTTTAAAAACCAGTTCCAGTCGAATATATTTTATCACATATATTAACATCATTTTAGTATTCCTGATTTGGCACTTATTGCCTGATTTACCTACTTAGGAATCGTTTTATATGTACCTAGCTTTTCTCTGACAGCAGAGAACACATCTTTCATTCCTTCATTCTCTCATGACAAATATTTAATGAGTACCTCACATGGCCAGGCATGAATCTAGAAATTACATAAACATAACGACAAAGAAAAAGCTATCTTTGAAATAAGCAGGTTTATTTTACATTTCTTTACTACTCTTTTTTTTCTGGGGGGGGAGGAAACACGGTCTCACTATGCAGCTCAGATTAGTAGTGATCCTCCAGTCTCAGCCTCACCAGAGCTGCGATTACAGGCATGCACCACCATGCCCAGTTCAGTGGTCGGCTCCATGCAGGGCTGACATGGTACCGCGGATTTAACTCTGGTCCTTGCACTTGCCAGGCAGGCACTTAGACCCCTGAGCTACCTCTTAGGCCCTTATTTTACATTTCCTTCCTTCAATTAATATGATAAAATTGCAAGGAATTTTCAAATGTTCACTTTTAAGTCTCAACTTCAGCTTATATTTAACCTGTTTTCTCTGATAGTAAATGAATAGAATTTTTTTTTTCAGAACTGGGGATTGAACTCAGGACTTTGTGCTTGCCAGGCAAGCACTTTTTCTATTGAGCTGTCTCCCCTGTCCCACGAATAGAATTTATCTTCAATGTTAGCATATTGAAGGAATGGACAAATTGATTTAAAATAATATGATAAATGACAATTCTTATAGCTGTCAGAAAAAAATAAAATCTAATTTAAATTTTCTGAAAATATCTTTCATCATTCTTAGAAGAATAGAGTTTAAATAGATTAGATTTTTTTAATCTTTTATTTATTCACTTATTAATTTGGTACAGAGTCTCATTAGTAGCTCAGGTGCATAGAGATCCTCCTGTCTCAGCCTCCTCAGCACTGGGATTACAGAGATGAGCCACCATGCCTGGTTTCAGTGGCCCACAAGGTGCGCCCAGGTTTCAGGGCCTGCATGGCATGCAGAACCAGGGATCAAAGCTGGGCCCTTGTGCTTGCCAGGCAGGCATTTAGACTGCAGAGCTATGTCCCCAGCCTGACAGATTAGAATTTTAATATTTAAGTGGAAGATATTTGAGCTATTCTGTTGGACAACTTATATAACTGAATAACTCCAAACTTTATGTACTTTATTATTGCTGTTATTTGCTTAATCATCTCTAACTTAATCTTTAGAACCATCATTCTATTTGAATAGTAACCTATCCATTGTAACAAACTTGGAATGAGAATATATTCCCTTTTATCCCTGGAAAACCAAGTAGAAATTACATGAAGTAAAGTAAAGAGAGCTGATAGTGTGAAAAGAATACATTTCAAAGCAGAAGACCCGATACACTACTGGTTGTCAGTTCACTGAAAATTATTCCAATAATGGGATTTTTTAAAAGAAACTAATGTTAACAGTTTCACTATACCCTAAAAATGTATTGATTTACATTAACTGGCTGACTCTTTGCAGGGGGCCCTAGGCCTTGCCTTAGGGGCAGCTCCCCAGAGTGAGAATCTGTGTTGTCTTTCCTGTATGCAAAACACTGATTGCACTTAGTTTAGGGTTTTTCTAAGATTAATTGCAAAGCAATCTAAATGTATTTTCCTCATGAAATATGATTTTTCTTCCTTTTTAATTTAAGGGGTCCCAGTAAGATGTGATTTGATGTGTGGACTTCAGGGGCTGTAGATGTAGGTGTGGAGTATGAGTCATTTATCTAATTAGGATAATTCCAAACAAAACAATATGATTTCCATAGACATAGCAACTTGTTTGCCTCATTAAATTGTATAAGTTTAAGCAGTAGTTGTAGTTCATGAGTATAATTTGTTGAGCATTGCTAATTATTGTCAATTTTTCATAGTAAATACTCTTTACATATTGTTCTAAGAGGTTCTCCTAGCTTGACACATTTCCTCTTTCAAGAAGCCAATGGCATAAGAATATAGAATGGACATGGAATGTGCTGAAGACCCTGGCACAGCACTGACAGCCTAAGACTGGAACACACATTCTGACTCTAGAGTCACAGTGCTTTTGGTCAGTGACCTTGGAAGCAGGTGTGCGTGACCCCTGGTAAGCTCAGATGGTGATGTAGCCTTACCCAAGACTTGCAGAAAGCAGCTTAGCATCATTAAAAATCCACTGTATTACAGAACTTAGTCATGCCTCCTGGAAAAAAAAAAAAAACCTGATAACGTGTATTAATCTAACAAACCTTCTACATAGAGTTTATACTAGATCTTCACTCTAGTCAAACTAACTGGAGTTATGGGCATATGTCACCATGTCTGGCTCATTATAAAGACATTTTGCTAAAAAGCATGTGAGTAAAGATTCTAGAAACTGCACTTAAGCATAACTAAAGTGAATTGAGAGCAAGTCAATCCTAGTCACTTACTCCAGATGCTAAATTTTTCTTCCAAGTTAATGTTAAAAAAAAAAAATCACTATGGCAAATACTCCAAAGAGAACAAATATTTTTCTTCTATTCATCTTCAAAATTAAGTCCTTGTCTGTTTTAAAGATCAGTCACGAGGAGATCATCTTGATGAGACAGATTCACGTGGTGCCTACAGATAATTAAAATCTGCAAACAGAAATCCCACAGAAGGTCCAGCTAGGCATTTCATTGTGTGCATTCACAGATGTCTCACAGGCTCGCCTACAGAGACGAAGATCTTCCCCTATGTGTGAGCTATGTAAATCATGGAAAAAGAGAAAGGAATTTAGTGTACGAAGAGCTCCTAGGACCTAGCTTCCTTCTGTCTCTTTTGTATTTTATGGAATGACGAATCATTAAAGGCAAACCTGCCTCATCACCACCAAATCGGCTTCCTAGCATGGAGCAAAGGGAAGCAGAAAGCAATGAGTTTCCCTTTTTAGGAACTTAATTTCACTCTACAACTGTCCTCAGCATTCCTACTCACCCCCCCCCCAAGGATCAAAGCATCTTCCTAGGAAAGCACCTAATGAAAAAGGGACAGTGGGAATATCACCCAGCCCTGAATAGCCAGGGCAGAGCCATAACACAGATGACACTGCTTTATTACTATTGGAGGGACAAAGACAGCGGGACCCCAGGCCAAGGCATTCAATAAATGTTGCTTGTTAACTACTTTATGTTGGCCAAATGGCTAACTATTGAAACTATAAAGATGAAATATTAAATTCTCTTATGGAGATCACAGGGCAGTGGAGTTTGGACAATGTAAAGCTGTAAAATATAGATGTTCTGGGTAGTTTTAATGTCTGAAAGAAATGGGTAGGAGATGAAGCAAAGAAACTTCTGCTCAATCAGAAAAGGACAACTGATAAGGGAAAAGGAGGACTAGCATGCAGGAAAGCCTTGCATGTCCTACAAAATAGAATGCATTTTATCTTGTAGGTCATTGTCAGCCACAGAAGAATTTTTTAACCTAGGGAATGTGATTATTCACTGTTCTTCTAGAGAGATATTTCTTGGGTGACCTCCTTTCTCGGGGGAGACCAATTTGGAGGATATGATGCTGGAAGCAGGAAAATTTGATAGAGGTAAATTGACATTTAGAAATAAATTAGTTGGGAATTGCTTCATAAAAGAAGCCTATATCTTTAATGTGTCATTATATGAACAAGCAACATTCATGTCCCTCCCTTTCCAGGCTGATCTTCAAGTGCTTTTCAGGAGAAGCAAGCATCATGGGTACCCGATTGTATCAATATACTACTGAGTTATCTATATGGTGACCGACTGTCCAAAAGGAAGACAGCTGCTAGCTGGAAGTGTATTGCTAATTCCACACATTCCAGAGACCTCTGGAGGCTTTCTGAATTTCACCTAACACAGCTTTTAAACTAGAAGATTGATATCTATACTCACAATATCATGAAGAAAAATATTCTAGTAATGATAACTATGCTATTGACATAGAGCAGGAAGAAATTCAGAATAATGGTAAAGCCTTTACAAAGGTTTGTTAAAAGACTCCCTCTGATTTCTAGGTCTGCTCTCCTAGGCAGGCCTGATTGCCTTTTTCCTCCTCAGAGTTTTGCAGTACTTCTTTATAATCCTCACTTTTCTCTTTACTGAAGCCCACATCTAACAACTCAGAACTTCTCTGAAAGCAACTTCCTCCCACCTGGATATATATAGGTTGTGAGTACATCATATATTTAATAGAGTCGTAGCTGTTTCTTCTAGAAGAATATCACCATGAAGGAGGTTTAGCAAATCAGCTCAGGGTGGAACCGGGTACCTTTCCAATCTCTATGTAAATATGAGGAAAAAAATCCAATTGCTTCCCATTTCTGTTATCTGCTGTCCCTATTATATAAATGCTGAGATGGCATGCATTCATAGATGCATATGCATTTCTTTGTATAAAATCTATATATCTTTTGTCGAAAAAAATAAGACAATGCCTCTACTCCAATTTACATCATGGTCAAAATAAATGAAAAACTCAAAGTGACATCACTCCTATTTGTCTGAAGTCCTGCTTCTCTGAGTGTGATGAGCAGCAGCAAGTTCTGACGACAATGGATAGATCCAAAGTCACTGCCTAATTTTTTTAATAATTTCTGATTTCTAAACCATCCTTAGAAAATCCTATATGGGGTCACACCATCCTCATGGGAATCCAGCAGAAAATCCTATATGGGGTCACATCATCCTCATGGGAATCCAGAAGCAGAGCCGTGCTATTTGGATTTATATGTTCATCCCTAAAGAATAGGTGTGGTTCCCTGTATTCCCACCTACTTGCAGAGGCTACGGCAGAAGGACCTCAAGCTTTTAAGGCCAGCCTTGACAACTTAGAAAGACTCTGTCTCAAAGAACCACAGTAAAAAATTTTAAATATGTTAAAAATCTGGGGATGTAACCTCTGTCTTTAAAGCTTGCCATTCATTGACTTCATGTAATTTTTTATGTATTTTTTTCTAGGGTTCTTTTGTGAGGCTTGCTTCTTGCAAGTCATGGCTCATTACAATATCACCACCAGCGATTACTGTCCTTTATGTGCCTTTGCCCTTGGGCCCTCCGGAGGAGGTGTCTCCACCAAAGAGGGCATAGCTAATTTTGCCTGCCCTCTGTCCCGCTAACCATCTTGACCTCCACCTGCAAGCACAGCCCACCAGTCAGCGAGCTCCCAAGCTAAGTGTCAAAAAGCACATCTTGGCTCATTATATCCCTGAAGATAACCGTAAGGGACTGGAAGGAGAAGTCCGAGGTGCTAGTTTTATTGGGAGACCAGAGCGCCAGTGAAATCTCCTTCTACAGGTAGAACCCTGAGAAAGTGGAAAGAGCACTGGAGAAAAAAAAAATAAGTAACTTTCTAAGGATATCATCTGTAAGGCTTTCTGCTGCTCATGGTGTACCTCGCCTGTTATAACAATTTTGTGTAGCGATTTAGCTTCCCAGAATAAGCTCTTGAATTTACGTATTCTGGAGGGAAGATGTTGCTAAAGTTTGTTTTTAAATGACCTGTTTACTCATAGTCTCAGTTCTTCATAAAATATAAACAGAATCCTCAACATCTGCTTTTTAAGAAAGCTTCTTCTAGATAATATTACCTCTTCTGTTGGTCTCTGTCAGTGAAGGAAATAATATAAAATCATATATCCTCTTCCTCATAGTCCAAAGTTATACTGAGAATCAAGTTTGGTTTTGAATCTATAAATAGCTTTCCTGTTGCAACACATATTAGTTATTTTATCACCATAATAGAAGGATATTTTAGAATACTTCAAAGTATTATACGGGTACAGAAGGAGTAATAAAACTCACTTCTAATATCATTATATAATTTAGATGTTCTATGGACACAAAAAGCTTATAAATATATAAATATATGTGTATAAAAATTTATACAATATGTACATTTCATGATAATAGTGGTAAGAATCATAGTCTTTAAAAATATAAGTCATTGTATTTTGGCAAGTTAAAGCTGGAAAGAATTACTGTGTGCAGTACATCATGTTGTGAACACTGGATATGCATGTTTAAAAGAATGAAATTCAAACCCTATCTCACACCATACCTCAAATAAAGTCAGATGGATTGTAAACCTAAATGTGGGAGCTAAAACTATAATATTCTTGGGGGAAAAAAAGAACTGTGTTTTCATGAACAAGGGATAGGAAGTCATTTATTAGATAAGACATCAAAATTCTCATAATAGAAAGCTTATAGTTGGAACTTCATTAAAATAAATCTTCAAAAAAGATTCAGAAAATAAGAAAGGAATAGATAAACAAAATACAGTATTTACAGACAATGAAGTACTACACTGCATAAAGAAGGACATGGGCCAGCAAGGTAGCTCAGAAGACTAAGCACCCACTTTGGCAAGCACAGGGACCAGAGCTCGATCCCTGGTACCACATGCTGTGCCAGCCATGCCCCAGGCGAGCTGATCTGGCAACCAACTCTGGGCATGGTGGTGCATGTCTATAATCCCAGCGCTAGGGAGGCTGAAAACAAGAGGATCACTATGAGTCTAAGCGGTATAGTGAGACCCTGTACCAAATACATAAATGGGAAAAAAAGGATAAACTGGAGATATTTATAAGAAAATGCATGCACCTTGAGGCAATAAGACTAAATAAATCACATGCAAATTTTAAATATTACATGGATTCTCTTACATGACAAACTAAAAATATAAATAAATGACAAAATAAAAGATAAAGAATAGGAAGTAGGGAGATGGGTCTTTTTCAGGTAGGGGAAAAAAACAAGAGATGAGGCAGGAGATAAAAAAGAATTGGGAGTTGGCCAGATAGCTCAGCGGACTTAAGCACCTGTTTACACAGAGTGTAGCGGTCGAAGTTCAATCCCGACGTGCCATGCCAGTCTGCCCCCAGGGCACTCTGTGACCATGATTGAGACTGGGCTTGGTGGTGCATGGCTGTAATCCCTGCACTTGGGAGGCTGAAGGCAGGAGAATCACTACCAGTCCAATGTATGTAATGAGACCCTGTAGACCCTATACTAAATAAGGAATGAAAAAAAAATTGGGAAGCACTGTGTACCAGTGCCACCTCCCCACAAGGACTGCAAACCTGTGTACTGCCCTGTGCTAGTAAAATAAAAAGGCCAGGAAAAAAAAAAGAGAGAAAATGAAAAGGTATTTCATTTAACATGGTGAGCTATGCCACAGAATTGGAGACAGTATTTTCTAACATTACATCCATCTGTTAAAAAAATGTATATCCAAAATATAGTTGAATTTTTATTTTGTTCAGTGATACAAATAAGCTGTCTTGGTCCATTTTGTGTGGGTCTAACAGAGTAGCTGAGACTATTGAAAAACAGATTTATTTCCTAAAGTTGTAGAAACCAGTCCAAGGTTGAGATCACGGAGGTACCTGGGGGGTCTCCTTGCTGACTTATAACGGGGCGGAAGGCATCACAGAGCAAGGGAGCAGGAGAGAGAGGGTTCAGGCCAACCCCACGCTCAGGACAAACCTCCCCAGTGCTGAGGAGCCCTCGCCATATACTCAGGTCACAAGAGTCCCATTCCCACACAACATGGGGAACCATTCAACTCATAGCGCGACCTAAGTCAAAAACAGGCAAAGCGTTTAAATGAGTATTTCTCCAAAGAAGACACAAAAGCAAAAATAAATAGATGAAAGTATGCTTAAATTATTATGAAGTCATTCAAACATACTTCTGCGCACAGACCTGCTTACGGATGTCCACAGCAGCACTAAGGACAACCCCGCATAGAGCAGAAACCTCTCAAATATCCATCGACCGAGGAAGGGATCAGCACAACGCGGCAGGGCAATGCGATGGAGCAGTGTTCAGCAGCCAGGCGAGCTGAACACCGGAGCATGTTACAACGTGGCTGATCTGCAAAGATGTTTTACTGGAATAGAAACGAATAATGAAGGACAAGATGGCTAAATGAGTAGGAAAGCTCCAGAAAAGGCAAATCTTTGAGCCAGACAGTAAATTGGAAATTGTCTAGATGCGAGGGGAAAGAAAATAATGGAGAACTACTAGAGAGAATAAAGTGTCTTGTGAAGATGACATGTTTAAAATTATAGTGATAGGGCCAGCAAGATATCTCAGCGGACTAAAGCACCTGCTTAGGCAAAGTCAGACACAGTGGTTCAATCCCCAGCAACACAAGCTGCACCAACGCTACCCCTGGGCGAGCTGAGGGAGCCAGAATCTGGGCATGGTAGTGCACTCCTGGAATTCCAGCGCTGGGAAGGCTGAGAACAGGAGGATCACCACAAGTCCAACTTGCGTAGTGAGACCCTGTAACAACCAAATACATAAAAAATAAAGAAAAATAAAATTATAGTGATACTTGCACAACTCTGAAAATATGCTGGGAACTTTGACATACACACTCAAAGTAAGTGAACTTTATACTATGCAAATATATCTCAAGGCGGCTGGGGAGATGGCTCGGTAAAATAAGCGCTTCCCTAGCAAGCGCAAGGGTCTGAGTTCAATCCCTGGATCTCTCTCTCTCTATATATATATATAGATAGATAGATAGATAGATATAGATATAGATATAGATATAGATATAGATATAGATATAGATATAGATATAGATATAGTAAGGATGTATTTCTTTGGCAGGGAAAGAGAGATTAAGGGGTGGAAGAAGGAGAAAGGAAAGGAGATGTAAAGAGTAATTAAGGTGGACTCTGTGCTGGTACCAATACCCCAGACACAGAACCATCAGAACCATCAGGCATTACAAACGTGTTCTTCCAAGAAAATGAAAAGAGAATGCTTCTTTAAAATGCAATATTTGTTCTGTCAAACAAACAAAATAAAAGCCCAGGGAAATGGCTCAGTGGAATAAGTGTTTCTCTGGCAAGCACAAGGACCTGAGTTCAATCCCTGGTTCCACAAAAAAAAAAAAAAAAAAAAAGATAGTGTAGGGCTTACTCAGCAGCTTAAGTGCCTGCCTGGGAAGTGCAAGGTCCTGTGTTCGATCTCCAGTACAAAACAACAAAAAAAACAAAAAAAAGATATTCCGGGCTGGAGAGATAGCTCAGCGGTCTAAGTGCCAACCTGGCCAGCACAAGGACTCGATGCAGGCCCCACTGAGACAGGGCATGGTGGCTCAGTTATCTCAGTACTGGAGAGGCTAAGGTAAGAGGATCATTATGAGTCTGAGCTGCATAGCAAGACCCTGTACCAAATAAAGAAAGACTGAAAAAAAATTAAAAATGCAATATTCTATTATCTTAATATATTATAAAATTGCTTTTTCCTCCCTCATTGCATATTTTTCAGTTCCCTCTTGCATTTTTGTTCATCTTTGGCTCTGAATGGATAAAAACAACAAACTCACGTATGTATTTTGTTGTTACAGGGTCTCACTACACAGCTCAGACGTGTGGTGATCCTCCTGCTTTCAGCCTCCCCAGCACTAGGATTACAGGCATGCTCCACTAAACCCAGACTCGGGCCAGCTCAGCCCACCCTGCACTTGTCTAAGCTTGCCTAAGCAGGCATTTTATCCTCTGAGCTACCTCTTTGGCCCCAGCAACTCATATTAATAGACTTTGGGCAATGGTGCTCTGAAGGAGGGAATTTCACAAGCACTACCTTGTAAATAAACACATAAATACAAGAGAGGACACAGAGGCATTTGTATGAGATAATCTCCCTCTTTCCAAAAGAGATTATTATTATTATTCTATATTTATTTATTTATTTATTTCTATTTTATTTTTGCGGAACCAAGGATTGAACTCAGGCCCTTGTGCTTGCCAGCGAAGTGCTTATTCCACTGAGCCATATCCAGCACCAGCACACATCTATTTATTGGGGAAGTCAAAGAAAATTGTGTGTCTATTATTGGATACTTGGTAGGACACTTCACGTGTATCTCTTTAAGATACAGAAGAAAACTGAAGATTTTAAGAAGGAGGCACAAGAAATCTACACACATAAACTGAGAGACAAAAGGCAACACATGTAACAAGAAAATTCAGATTGTTTTTACTACAGTTAAAATCTAAGTTAATTCTTCCTGCCCAGCCTCTCCAAAAAGCAGCTCATTTTTCTGCTTTGTAATTCTGCTGCAGCTCATCTGATCCAATGTATTTATACTTTATGAAGGAAACTGCACATTTTATTTTCCAAAAAAGCTTTGTTTGGTCTCATGAATGTTTTCCTCCTCATTTCCTGTGTTCCACGGGAAATTTTGGCCAAAGCAATTTTTTACAAAATTGAACAGAGTTTATTTATTATTTAATTTCATATGTAAATGAAATTAAAACAGACTTAGTTTTCTATGGGTCACAAATTCTGATGACACGATGGTGTCATTTAATATTCTTCTTAAAACATCTAATAGTTAAAAATAATACGAAGTTATTAAAGCATGGAATATTTGCAACTGGAACACTTTACATGAAAAAGTTTTACTATAATTGTATATTATCATATTAAATTATGCTTTGCAGTTATAATTTTCAAAGATAATTTTTATGGATGCTTCTTCTCATAACAGAATTATATAACAGTTATTTGGACAAAATCCAATATAATTTACTACAATGAGTTCATTAAAAGTATTTTAAATCTCTTTTTTAAACAGTATTCTAGATTGCCAGCCCCATGGCCCTGGTCCCAGGCTTGCTGAGCTGGCTGCCAAATCTAGACATGGTGGCACATGCCTATAATCCCAGCGCTGGGGAGGCTGAAAACAGGATTCCTAAGAGTCTGAGCTGTGCAGTGAGACCCCTTACCAATAATATTTTTTTAAAAAAAGTATTCTAAATCTCTAAGGCCAGTCTTTTTCTTTTAATCTTGTATTAGTGATACTCCGGTCTCACCCTCCCTAGCACTGCGATTGCAGGTGCACACCACCACCCCTGGTTTCAGTGGAATGCACGGAGTGCCTGGTATGCTGGGGCAGCATGACATGCAGCACTGGGAATCAAACCTGGGTCCTCGTGCTTGCCAGGCAGGCACTTACACCACTGAGCTATCTGAACAACCCCAGACCAGTCCTACAGACAAACATAAACACATTCACACAATTGAAACCAGAGAGGAAATAGTAATTATTAAATAATCCATAGTGCGGGAGTCAGTGGGATCAGCTAACCCTAAAACGTAAATGCCAGTATAAGCACATATGAGACAAAACCTTGTTCTTAGAATTTTCAAGATTAAGAGACTGATACGAGACTTTCACACTCAGTGAAAGATTAATGGAGCAGATAATACGGCCCTATGATTGTAGTAGGTCCCTAGATTCTGATGGAATTTGGTGTACAAATCCTTTGGGGGAAAAGGCATAGGGACCTCAAAATTTCCAGGCATTTAATTTAGAAAGAGAAGTCTACAATAAGAAAATTTCTTCTTTTTTTTCTGTATTTAGGGAAATGTCTACAGGGTGTTCAGAGTCTCCCTACTAGATCAGACTCGTAGCAATTCTCCTGTTTACAGCCCCCCAGTTACTGTGATTACAAGTGCATGCCACCATGCCCAGTCCTGCAGTCTCAGGGTGCCCCGGGGTTGGGGCCGGCACAGCAGGCCTGGGACATTGAGAAAATGTCTAAACCCATTAGTTAAACCATGAGTGACTGTTAATGGAAAGAACAAATAAACTTACTAACCCAGAAATTATAATAAGCAAATACAGAATATAGTAAGATTTATTATATATAACTTATTAAAAAACACTTTAAAAGACAAAAAGAATTTAAAAAGTTGGTTTTGCAGTAGGAAAACAGCACAAATAGGCAGAAAAATACAATAATCTTTGGAGATGAAATATGAAAGTCCTAATATCAAACACGGCTTTAAACAGCTGACTAGAAGCAATGACCAAATGCAAAGGCCAACTTTAAGAGATTATTCAGAAAGCTGTACATTTAGCACTGAAATAATAAATATAAAGGAATTAAGAGATTCAAAGAATTAAATAAAAATATGATAAAAATCTATTTGATGTTGAAATACATATAAATTACCTGTAGACAATATAAAATTAAAGAGACAGTCTTATACATAAGGATTGACCAGGACAGATGAATCCTGGCTATGAACAAGCAAGGATAGGATGGGCTTTGTGGGCACATGCCTGAAGACCAGCATGAGGGAAGCTGAGGCAAGAGGATAGTCATGAGTTTGAGGCCAGCGTAGGCTACATAATGGGCTAAGGGCAGCCCTGAACTGCATAGTGACAAGACCCTGTCTTAAAACAAACAAAAGTGTAAGGACAAACAAAGAGAAACTCAGGCTTTCTGTAGTCTGCCAAAGCTGCTGAACACAAAAGCAATAAAGAGATCTTAAAGCATCCCTAGAGGAAAACTTACAAGAGAATGGCAGTTGGGCCTTTCTGTATCAGATTCCAGGTAACACTGAAATTTTGTTTATAAATGCAAAATTAAACATGTGAAATCGAATGACAGCGTGGAATGGGCTTCCCAGAAAATTGCTCTGTTAAGACTGGTTGCAAAATGAAGAACTTTCAGATAAAAACCTCTGAAGTTTAACAGAAACAATACAAAATTTCATGAAAGAAAATTCTAAAAGATGTATCAGAGAGCAGAAGTCTGTCTTAGAGCATACTTTCAGATGAAAGAAAAGGATTTGTTTTTCAATACACAACTAAATATAAAATGTTTCGAAGCTAAATGAAAAGCAATGCTGGCTTCATGGCTAAAATGGTCAGAGTTCTTTAACCCTCCCTGTACCCTTGCAAATGAATTTCAGGTTCTCTCTTTTAAAAGGTGGGGTGATTTTCTGACCCCCTGAATCCAGTCTGTTTGTGTTGCTTGCTAAGTGATGTGCTAATACCAAGTTAGTTGAAAGGTCTTGCTTTCTGTTGTTATTTCTCCTGGATCAGTAACAGCTCCGTGGGAGCAAATCAGCCTAACCAGCCTGAAGATGGAAGCTCACAGAAGTGAGAACTGGGGCACCTGGCCAAGAGCCAGCCGCGCACAGGTGCGGCCACACCTAGCGGAGCTGTGCTAAGGGCGCACAACTGGGGACGCAGAGACCAGAACTACGAGCAACAGCCAGTGTCGATTTTAGAACCACACACTGTAAGACAAATAATCGCTAGTTTTAAGCCTCTGCATTTTGGAGTGGCTTGTCCTGTGACAACACTTTTAAAAATACATTGGGATTTGAAAGATTAGAGAAAACAATAGGCGCCGTGGCATAGGATCAGAGCCGGCTCTTGCATAACAGAGTCCTCAAAGCTTCTCTAATGTTTAAAGGACTAAATTTTCAGCAAATAAAATTAAAACTTATTCCATGAAATATAAACAAAGAGAAGATACAGTAAAACTCCCAGAATAAGAAATGTTATATAATTAATGCAAGATGAATGAATTGTCTATTAAATAAATTTTAGTGTAATTATTTTCCACACATTTTTTTCAAGGGACAAATCAATCCAATCTTACAGAGAATAGAAAAATAAGGGCAGGGAAGATAGCTTGGTAGGATAAGCGCTTGGATTGCAAGGTCCTGAGTTCAATCCCCAGTACACACACCAAAAAAAAATAAAAAAGAAAGAAAGACAGTGGAGAGAGAGAGAGAGAGAGAGAGAGAGAGAGAGAGAGAGAGAGAGAGGAGAGAGAGAGAAAGGATTTTTCAAGTCATTCCTTGATTTAACAAATATGGGATTAGGCAAGCACCACAAGGCTGCAGGAACAGGGTAACAAATACATCAGTCTCACTTATGCAGATAGATCCTTGAATTTTCCAATTTATAAGTAAACTAAATCTAGTAGCTTGATAAAAATAAAGCTAAATCTGGCAACTTGCTAAATTTTAGAACCATCTTAAATTTTTTTAAGGAAAAAAGGTCATAAAAATTATAGATATAAGTATAACAGATGTTCTTTTGATAAATTTAGTCTTATTATATATTAAATAATAATGTATATTCTTAAATAGGCCTTTCTTTCCTAATTTTTCTTATTGAGCCAGGATCAATTTATTCCATTAGTATAAATTATTGCCTTCTATAAAATATGCTGATGTCATAGACAGTTAATATCAAATGATGTGATTTTGGTACGTGTGCATGCTTACACAACTACATTATTGTGCATGCAAGTATGAAGACAAAAATATCTCCACGCTTTTTAACGAGTTTTATACTCTAAAGATGTACAAAACTTCTTTAATATGTGAACAAGTAGTGGTATAGCTAAAACAATCAATATACATTATCTCATATGTTTTATCATGTGTGTTTGTGTGTGTGGTAAAAAATTTAGAGTCTACACTCTTAGAAACATTCAAGTACATTACACAGTACAGTGTTATTTACCATAGTCACCAGGATGTACAATAGGCTTCGGAATTTACTCCTCCTAGACTGAAATTTTTCTTATTGGCCCCAGTATTATTTTATCATTATTCGTATAAATCCTTATTTACCCTCTGTCAAAATGTAGACTCGCAACAGAAGATTTTGAGAGATTTCAAGAAAACTGTCCCTTGTCCAATATCTCCTCAATCTCTATTATCCTCTGATAACTGCTATTACATTCTCTTTCTGTGAGTTTGACTTTCTTTCAGGTTCCTCGTGTAAATAATATCAAGTGCTATTAGTCTTTCTGTGCCTCATTTACTTCATTTACTGTCCTGAGTTTCAACCATGCTGTTAAAGAATGACTGCCTGACTGACAAAATACAAGCAGTAACTGAAAGATAAAAAGAGTTTCAGGAAAAAATGACCCTGGACTAAAATAATGCCAATTAAAATCAAACTTATCAGAATAGCAGACACTTGGATTAGTGTGGTTTTTTGTGATTATTGACTTTGAGATTTTTAAGGTGTAAAACAAGTAAGGTATGTAAGAAGAGAATACATATTGTTATTTAATATGCAACAAATGCTGGAATAACATACCTGCTTTGTAGATTAAATTCTTTTTTAAGTTTGGCATACTAATCAGTAAACATTAATATGTGTAGATGAAATAGAAAAATTGGATTTAGATAACATTTTGAGTTTACCTTATTTGACTCTGACATTTTCTAATGTATTCTCTGAGATCTACGTCCCTTTAACTGCTGAACACAAATGCCAAATTTTATTGGCAGAATATTTTGGATAATGCAAAAGTACACAAAGAGCATTTTCGCTGGAGGCATGATTTTTATTTTTTATAAAGCTCTGGTGTGGAATGTACTTTCAGTGATATAAAAATAAAATAAGCAAATAGGATAGCACAAGGCAACAATAGAAATATCAGTTTTTGAGAACTCTCCCCTGAGTTGTAACTAACACAGTTATTGCAGCCTAGAAGAATCATTTTAGTGCATGCAATATTTCCTAAAAATATTTAGTGAGCAAATTCAAATGATGATTCTGAAGGATCAAGAGAAGCTATGAAGGCAGGCAGTTTCCTAGCACCTGGATATGGTCTGATATTTAAATGTTTTGTGAACATAGGAATTTCAAATTATGTTAACCCGTTAAAATGACTTTTTTTGTCATGAGATATCAAAATATGTACCTAGAAAATCTTGTTTAAATTCTTTTCTTTCTAAAATACAATTATTGAAATGCTGTCCTTTAAAATTATACATAATAATTGCATCACTCAAGTTTTAAGCAGGTTTTTAAGATGGGAGTTTTCTTAAATTAAATGTTCAGTTTTAAGCATAATCACATATTGTAATAATTATTTTGCTAGGCTAATTCTTTTTCCATTTTGAAAAGTAATAAATTATATGAAGTACTTAAACTCGCTGAAACCATCCTTTTTCGACAGTGTAATTTACATCTTAAAAAGAAATTGCATAATGATTCTTTGCAAAATAAACTATCATATAGACTTTTTTTTAATATTAAGCTATAACTGGATCAAGGTTTTTAGTTTATATTAATAATTCTTCATTATTTCTTTACCTTGAACCAAGTCTAGAGATGTCATCTGGATGACAAGCAAAGACTAAAGCCTAATCTAGGGATGTAGCTCATTGGCACAAGTGCCTGTGTGGCAAGTGCAAGGTTCTGAGTTCTATTCCCAGTACCAAATAAATAAAGTTGAAATAAAAACTAAAGCCTGCACAAGCATGAAATTGTATAAAATTATGAAAAAACTAGATACAAAATGCAAAACTTGCCTCATTTCTTCCTGAAATAATGCGCTGTTCTGTATTCAGATATTGTGTTCATAAATTTAGGGTTGATCTGCGACAGATGGTACCATTTACCTAGAAAAGAAGCAGAGATGGATTTTATCACTTCTTTGAAATCAATAAAAAAGTTGAATATGAAGTTGAAAACTGTTTTTTTTCCTGGAGGTACTGAAATTAACACTGAAAAGCAATGAATATAGATGGTTAAACAAAATGAATCTATGAAAGTATGTAGAAATATTTACAGTATAATATATGTATAATACATGTAATATTTTCAGGTTCTCTGAAAATAATCAAGATGAAGAAAAATCGTACATCCCAACTTAAAGACCAAGTTCAAAAAATGGGCATCTGCAAAACATCTTTTTTTTTTTTTTTTTTGTTCTGTATTTTGGGCAGGATCTACAGGGTCTCACTACATAGATCAGATTCATAGTGATTCTCCTACTTTCAGCCTTCCAAGTGCTAGGATTGCAACACCACACCCAATCTCCATCACCGGACCAGCGTGTCCCATGGGCAGGACTGGCACTGCAGGCCAGGGGTCAAACCCTGGCCACTGCACTCACCTAAGCAAGTGCTTTAGTCCACTGAGCTATCAGGCTGGCCCTGCAGAACATCTTAAAAACAGAATGTTTTGCCAGTGGGGGCAGAGATAGACCTTAGTAAGAGAATAAGGAAACTCCCAAGGGGTCAATCAAATAAAACTTAATTATTCAGTTTCTCAAACCAGAGATATAATGGAATATTTACATATGTGTATCTGATTTATTTCACGTTAGGGTAGGATCCCGAGGTGCATTTATTTACCTAGAATAGTCTCAAGTTTACCCTTTTTTATAGCTGAGCAGTACTCCACTGAATAAGAATAAGCCCACATCATTTTTATTCATTCATCGGCTGAGGGGCTTTTGAGTTCTTTCCAAAATTTAGCTATTAACAAGTTGCATTGATAAGTATAGGTGTGCGTGTATTGCTGTGATACAACGCTTTAAATTATCTTGAGAAGATATCTGGAAGGGGACTAGCTGGCTAGGTTAAATGGGACCTCTAATCCTAGTTTTTTCGAGGAATCTCCTGACTTATTTCCGCAGGAACTGGGCCAGTTTAAATAACAATTAAAATACATAATAGATATTGTAAAATAAGAGCAAATTGTTCACAAGGGGAATGAATGAGGGGAAGAGGAGAAAAAAACATGATTTAAAAAAAGGATAGAATAGGAATAATCTTTATAAATAAGAGGGAAAGGGTTGGAAAGAGACAGCTCGGCAGTCTAAGCACCTTCCTGGCAAGCACAAGGACTCCAGTTCAATCCCGTGTACCGCATGTTGTGACAGCCCCCATGCCGACCACAGAATCCCTTGTAATCCCAGCACTGGGGAGGCTAATACGAAGATCACTATGAGTCTGAGCTGCACAGTGAGACCCTGTACCAATTAAATAAGTAAATAAATAAGACTTAAAATAAATAAATAAATAAAGTCAGGAAGAGGGATTCGAGTAATGAGGGAAAAAGAGGAACTAGGGCCGGGGAGATAGCTCAGTAGAATAACTGCTTGCCTGGCATGTGCAAGGGCTTGAGTTCAATCCTGGTTCCAGAAAGAAAGAAAGAAAGAAAGAGAGAGAGAGAGAGAGAGAGAGAGAGAGAGAGAGAGAGAGAGAGAGAGAGAGAAAAGAAAGAGGAGGAACTAACATGTATCATGTACAGGTTCAATTCCCTGTGCTGAATGTGAACATTGTGTATACCTAAATTGTATCAATAAACTTAATAAAAGATTCAGTCATTCATCCAAACTATCACCAGGCCCTGCTTGCCTGTCTTGCTACCTAAAACAGACATCTGGGCCCCACAAACTCTATTATTTTTCCTGTTCCGCAGTAAATCTGGAGCAAAGCCCTGAACTGAAGTCCCCAGGGCCTTAGGCAAAGATTGAAAGGGGGGCTTTGGAATAAATATAGACTTTTCAGATGAAGAAGTGGAAATAACAAATAAATACATGAGAACATCTTCAACACCACTGGGCATTCAAGATGTGCAAATTAAAACAGCACTGAGATTCTACCTCACTCCAGAAGGAATGGCTACCATTAAGAAATCAACCAGTAATAACTACTAAAGGGGCCATGGGGAAAAGAAACCCTTCTCCATGGTTGGCGGGAGTGAAGACTGGTGCAACTACTGTGGATATCAGTGTGGAGAGTCTTCAAAATCTAAAACTGGAGTTTCCATTGGACCTAGCTAGTCCTTTCTTGATATCTTCCCTAGAGAATTAAAAGCATCATACCAGACTGATATATGCCCAACAAAACTTCTACCATCACAGCTAAATGTGGTGAATAGTCAAATTCTCATCAACCAATGAATGACTTAAGATGTAAGGTTTTCTTAAAAATCAGTGGAATACTACGCAGCCATAAAGGATAAACTTGAGACATTTCAAGGTAAATAGATGCATGATCATACTATACTCTAAAGTTAAATAAATCTGACATGTGTAAATATCACACTGTTTCTCTGGTATGGAAAACCAAAACTGTAAATAAGGACCAAAATGTATGACAGATATTCTTTTTTTTTTTTTTTTTTCAGAACCGGGAATTGAACTCAGGCCCTTGCACTTGCCAGGGAAGCACTTATTCTACTGAGCCATCTCCCTGGCTCTAGATATTCTGAAGTAGGAAGAAAATGTTCAAATAAGAAGGGAAACTGGAAGGGGCGGGGGAGAAAGAAGAGAACAGAAAAACAATGAGAAAAGTAGAATAAAATGGAAACAAAGCTTAGTAAATAAGGGAGGTAAGAGGGGTAAACGAAGGAGGGTGGAATGAGAAAAAGAAAAATCAAAATATATCATGTATAGGTACAAATTCTCTATGATGAATATGATCACTACATATATCTAAAATATATCAATAAATTTATCTCAGGGCTTGGGAGGCTAAAGACAGGAGAATCACTACAAGTCCAATCTGCATAGTGAGACCCTGTAGACCCTGTACTAAACATATAAAAAATAAGTAAATAAATAAATAGATAATAAATTTAATTAATTTTCAAAAAGAAATCAGAAATTTAACATCAAATAAAAGTTAGAAGGGCCTGCCTAATAGCTCAGCAGATTACAGCACCTGCAAGCAGATGCAGGGGCCAGGGGTTCGATCCCCTACACTGCCGTGCTGGCCTCTCCCCTGGGGCACGCTGAGACAGCAATTGAGACTGGGTGTGGTGGTGCCTGCCTGTAATCTCAGTTCTTGGGAGGCTATAAACAGGCAGATTACTATGAGTCCGATTTAGTAGTGAGACCCTGAACACCCTGTAGACTCTTCCCTTAAATACAAAATAAATAAATAAATAAAGTTAGGGAGCAGTTATAGATAGATAGAATATTAATGTATTCAAATTAGAATTGATAAAGAATACTGTTTTAGCAGGCCAGCGAGATAGTTCAACTGACTAAGCACCTGCTTAGGCAAGCTCAGGCACAGGGGTTCCATCCCTGGCACCACATTCCATGCCGGCACCACCCCCAGGTGTGCTGAGCTGGCCACCGTCCAAGCATGGTAGGACATGCCTGTAATCCCAGTGCTGGGGAGACTGAAAACAGGAGGATCACTAGGAGTTCAAGCTGTGTAGTGAGACCCTATAACAAATACATTTAAAAAAAAAAAAAAAAAACTACTGTTTTACGAAGAGAAAATACCAGGCAAATCAGTACATGATTTAATTATAATTTAGGCAAATCAATACATGATTTAATAATTAAATCATGTATTGATTTGCCTGGTTTTTTTTCTCTTCGTAAAACAATGTTTTTTTCCAATAAGAAGTAAAAATAATAATAAAAATATTCATGCTTTTAGTCATTCCAAAGCATTCAAGTTGTAAAAACCGTCTTTTTCTTATTTTTTGTTTAACAAGATTTATTGGATTTTCATTTCATTGTGGAAGTGTTAAAAAGCATTTCCAATTATAGTGCAAAATTAATCTGATTAAACAAAAATGTCTAAGTTCTTCACCTCTCATTTTATTGATCTAGTGCTTGATGATATTAATCTCACATGTGCTGCACGTACTGTCTTTCTTCACCTCACATACCATGTATGACATATGGAGTGACTGTATAGTCACAAGATACACATGCTGAGGCGCTGAGAAATCAAGTACATACTAGTGTATCTATGGTTGGATGCTGGCAAGGTTGTTCCCCACACAGCAGAGACATCACGGGCATCACTGGATTGTGCCTCACTGGTTGAGAATATGAAACAAATGACTTGAGATTCCCCCTTGAGATTCCATCAGTCAGAACATAGGCTACAGAAAATAAAGCTACTAGACACTGAGGAAAACTTTCTGAATGGGACTGTAACAGCATAGAAAATAATAGAAGAGTCAATACATGGGACTCTATCAAATTAAAATGTTTTGACATAGCAAAGGAAAAGACCAAGCATGAAGAGAAAGCCCAAGGACAGGAGAATATGTATTCCAGCTACTTTTCCACAAGAGTACAGAATGTAGAATACAGAAAATAATAAATCCAGAAAAAACTGAACAAAATGAACCCTCTACGATGCTAGAGGGAATGTAAGTTAGCGCAGTATAGAGGTTCTTAAAAATCTAAAGACAAAATTATCTTATTACCCTGTTAAATCACTTCTTGGTATACGCCTAAAGCAGTTAAACTCAATGTATTATAGGGACATCTGTTTACCCTTGTTTATTGTCCAATTTACCATAGTCAACCAATAGAATCATCCTAGGTGTCCGTGGATAGATGGATGATTAAAAATAAAAGCAAAAATGGAAAATTCTATGACCAACAAAATCATCCTTTGAAAATGTATGAAGAGAAAAAAAATGTAGGAAGAACAAAAATTTTCCCATCCAAAGAAAATCTCAGAAAATTCATAAGCAATTGACCTGCATTAAAAGAAATGTTAAGATGATTCTCCAGCTACAAGAAAAATTATAGAGATCAGAAAATGAAGTCTGTATAAGGAAAGAAAGAACATGGAAGAATGGGTAAAGATAAAAAGTCAAGGAATTTTTTCTTATTCCTAATTGATATACAAGATAACTATTTAAGTAAGAAAAGGACAATACACTGTCAAAAATAATATATGGATAAGTGAAATGAATGACAAAATATAAGAGTTGAGATTGAAAAGTGAAAACACGGTAAGTTACAAAGACTACATTCAAATGAATAAGCGTTATTTGAAGATTGACTGATTCTAGTTAAAATTGTATTTTCTGAAATCTAGGTCATCCACAATAGAAATGATGCTGAGAGAGGAGAAAAATATAGCCATATACAGTGCTCAGTTACAATCAGAGAAAGCAGTGGAGATAAAGAATACAGCAGAGAGCAAACAGAAATAATCGAAAACAGCTGTTAATATGATAAACATTATTCCAGTTATATCTCAATAATAAATATCACTCTGATTATATGGTAATAACTTCAACATACCCAGGGACAAAATTTAAAACAAGTTTTCAAGCTGGATAAAGTTGTCAAGATAATGTTGTCTAAAAGAAAGTCATTTTAAATACAAAGACACATATAAGTTAAAAGCACAGGACATAGAGTGCTAATAATAATTGAAATAAAACAAAGTAACTGTATTAGTTACAAAGAAAGCAATTTCAGAACAAAGGTGATCCAGGTTAAAGAAATAATAGAGTAGTTAATTACTCAAGAAGACACAAAAGTCCTAAAGATGTGTCGTAGTTTCTCTTCTTGCCACTGAAGCACAGTAACTGACACTTGCAAATTAAGGGAGGAAAGGAAGGAGGTGGAAATTAGCTCACCATTTGTAGAGATTCTAAGCCATGGTTGGTTAGCTCCATGGCAGAGTGGTAAGAGAGAAGAGAAGAACAGTCCATGGCATGCAAGCAGGAAGCAGAGACAGAGAGAGGAAGAGAGGGGACACAGGGAGAGAGGAAAAAAGAAGCTACTAGTCCCCTCCAGGCCACACCCGAGGGTCCACCTCTTCTGACCAGGCTTCTCTTCCCAACATCACATTTACCCAGAGACTCACTGGTGGAGGAATCCCATGTTGATTAGCCCTCAGATAGCTATCACACTGCCTTGACCCACTCACTCCCCAAAATCACTTGTGGTTTTGGGGGAACATTTAGACAGGAACTGTAACACTGTGTTTGTACCTTTAAAAAGACAGTATCAAAATGCAAGAGGCAAAGACTGATAGAATAGAGGGGAGAAATAAAGAAACCATTATAGAGACACATAATAATGCTCTAGGAGTAATCAATCATTCATGATTTCACTGACCTTCTCAGACCCAAAAGCTACAACTCTTGTTGCATAGGTCCTGCTTTACCTTGGTCTTAACCACCCAGCAGAAAAGTATGAAGACGAAATATAGGAAGTAAAGCCATGCTGTTATGTTGAGCTGTGGGGGACTCAAGTCAATAATTTCTGACATTGCCAGTTAAACAGAAGACCCAATGCTATTATGGGCTACTGGACTCTTTTAGAATATTTTGCTGAGTTTACACACCTATAATATTCAATAACGGAACTTAGAAAAAATGGAGTATACCGATGAATGTCCATTTTGTATCTGTGTATTCAAAGTGGTTGGGATAGATATATAGTTGCATTCTCTTAATGAATAGAATTTTTTTTCTAATGGTGCTTGTAAATAGGATCTCAAGTCCGCATCTTGTACAGCAATTAAGCACCAAGAAGAATATTTGCAGTGTGTTAGTTATTGAAACTGTCCTACCGATTTGATTTGAAACTGTCTCATAGCTGTTTATCAATAAAATTATGAAAAAAAATAAAACATGAATAATGATGAAAATAAAAAAATGAATAATGATGTATATGCCTGAACATCATTGCCTATCAGCTTGGGCTAACTGACATTTATAATGTACTCCATTCAACAGCAAGGGAATTTACTTCTCAGGGTCATATTGAATCTTCAACAAGATATATAGTGTAGCACTTTCTGGATCATAGAAAGCACTTAAAAATTATAAAAACTTAATCATAATAAATGTGCTTTTCAACCACAATAGAGCTTACAGGAGAATAAAATCCCTAAATACATGAAATTCCTAAAGAAACAATCAGTCAAACATTCTCAAGAGAAATTTAAAATATTTTGAACTAAGTGAAAATTTAACTACAACTTATAAATATTTGAGTATAAAGCTGAGCAGTGATCAGAAAGAAAATTCTAAAAATTAATAACCCAAGTTTCTATCTTTGGGAACAAGAGAAAGAGGAGCAAGTCAAGTCATACATGAAGCAAAAAGAAGGCAGAAATAAGAACAATAGGAAAAATTAAAGCAGAAATCAAGCAAGTTGAAGTGCAGTAAATAACTTAAAATTAACAAAATCATAATTAGCCTTTTGAAAATATTTGTATGATGGATAAAATTCAAGCCAAGAAAACAAAATAAAAAATAATGAGAAAACATAATTAACCAGCATCAGAAAAGAAGGATCATCAAACTAATCACAAAGACCTTAAGAGGATACTTAAGATATCTGAAAAAAAAGGCTCATTGACTACAGACATTGATAGAAGAGCAGAAATAAATCAAGTGCTGGGAAACATAAACTATCAAAATTCACAAAAGAATATTGTTGTGTTTTTATTTTAAAAATTTGGTTGGTAATTGGGGGATGTACAAAGGCCCTAAGTTTGTTCTCCAGCACCACAGAAAGGAAAGAAAGAGGCGAATTGGGGAAGGAAAGGGGGGAGAATAATGATGACACCTCAGAAAAGGAAGGGCCAGACTCAAGTGATGCATTGCAAATTCTACCCAAATTTTAGAGTTCACTCATTCTTTTTTTTTTTTTTTTTAGTTTGTTTCTTTGTTTTTGTTTTTCTTATTTTAAAAAGAATAATACATAACAGTTAAAACATTAGAAACAGTACAGAATTTCATAAAATAAGATAATAAGGATTCAACAATAGTTATGTGTGTGTGTGTGTGTGTGTGTGTGTGTGTGTGTTAACTATCTTTCTCAGGACATAGAAGCACAGTGAAGATGTAATAATTCATTTCATAAAGTCAGTATCACCTGGAACAAAAGTATAATGATGTTATCTGTGGGAGGCCATTAACTGGTATCCATTTTATAATAGTGTCAGACATTTTCTTAAGTTTCTATTCCCCTGCTGAGTTAAGTTTATGGTCCTTCTCACCCTGCCTATTTCCCATAAGTCTCCTGCTATGCCCCGGAGGTGGGACTTCCTGTCATAGCCCGGTTGCCTAGTTACTCACGCCTTTTACGTGCTGACGTCATTTCCCTATGCCTCCACTATATATACCCAGCACCTCCCCTAAATAAACTAGACTTGATCAGAATCCTGTTTGTCTCCATTTCTCACGTCTCCTGTCCTTTGTCCCCTCCTCAATTCCCCGCTCCTCTCCCAGGTGACCTTCATTGACTGACTCTCTTGTTTGGGACAGTTATCAAAAAAGAGAAACTATAGAGCCTTATCTCTCACAACAAACTCAAAAACGTTCAACATAATATTAGCAAGTAAAGTACAACAATGTATAAAATTGAGATATTCCAGGTAGGCAGAGCTGTCTCAGCACTTAAATATACTCTATATATACCACCATGTCAACAAGATAAAGAAAAATAAATAGTCAAATTGTTTGACAGAAATAAACTTGGAAAAATCTGACACCTGTTCATGGTAAAATGTCCCTCACCTTATGAAGAACATCTATAAACACTATAGTGTAACATGTCACTTAATATGGGACTTTGAATCCGTTTACCCTAAATTCAAGATAAAAAAGGAAGGCAAAGATGCCTCTCCGCCATTCCTATTGGAAACTCTAGCTAATACAAGAATACAAGTAAACAGCACAGGTTTGAAAGGAAAAACCCAAATGTCTTTATTTACAGATGGCAGGTCTGTCTATGTAGGAAATTCCAAACAATAAACAGCAACCAAAAACAACTTTTGGAGACAATGAATGAGTATGGCAGGCATGTCCAGCTGTAGTCTGTGGGTCACATGCAGCCCTGGATAGCTAGTAATGTGGCCTCACAAGGTCACAGAACTGTAACCTTGTAGTGTGAAATTTTTCATGATTAGATTGTACAATAATTGACTATTAACCTAGCAGGTAGCAACTAGACTCGAGTTAAAGGAAGGTACAGTCCAGTATTATCCCTTCCTTATACCCAATCATAGTCTGTGGAATCAGAACTCATGAATTACAGACTCTTGTGTAACTTAGCCAGTAAAATGAAGCAGTTACTACTGATCCTATAATCCCAATCTATCCACACGTGTGCACCTGTAAAAGGCGGAAGACTTATATGATCTGAAGAGAAAGCAAAGTTTTTGTGCACCTGTAAAGACAGTCATTTAGTGTTATTACAAAGTCACTGTTACCTATGTAATGAATAAGATTGGACTTGCACAAATTTGTTTTAGTTTAATAATAAGGCATTTAGAAAAGGAAGTTTTGTTATTCGTGTACATAAATTATATATGTTACATGCTGCCCGAGCTATCGCTCTGCACGCTACTCAGTGTAACCCAGGCTGGACGCCCATGGTGTATGTCCTGGTTTGTGTCTAGCTGCCCCCAAAGCCTTGTGCAGTCATAGAGTTTATTTTATTTATTAATATTTTTTAGAAGTGAATAAATCTAGAGTGTGTGATTTCTTTGTGGTGCAATGCTGGGATTCGGGGTGGGTAACTGCTGGATCAGTCCTCTGACTGGATTAGCACCATCTTAATCCCACTAGATTGGATGCAATATAAGGGGCAGAAAGAGGTTTGTCTTGCTGTTTCTTGTTGCTTTTGCTGTCATCCGCCCGCCATGAACTGTTGTCCCTCTGCCATGTGCAACTCTGCCTTGGAGCCAGCTGATTATGGCCTGAAACTCATACAAACTGTAGGCTACATAAACCTTTTCTTTTCAATTTTGGATGTCAGGTATTTTGTCCCAGAAACTAGAGAAAATAACCAAAACGATATAAATCAAGGTCACAGAATACATTCTGCTCTTCTGTGCTTGAAAGCATTCCTTCTATGTTTTGGAAGACTGGAAAAGATTGGCAGCAAAACAGCAGCCATAGAAGGGAAGAGGGAACTAGGGAGAGGTAGGGCAACTAACACAAAGTAGCAACATACATGATAAGCATGTCTAAAGATCTCATGTACACATGGGAACTACAAATAATAAAAGTGTACTTCATGTGGTATTCATGATTTCGGCTGCCATTGCTACAGAAACAAAATGGACAAGGTCAGATGATGGATATGTCAACTTGCCACAGTATGACAACCTTTTCACCATCCGTATGCCTCCTGTAACATCACGCTTCATACTCTAATTACAGACATTGGATTTTAAAAATGGAGATTAGATGATTCAATACTGTTAAAATATCGATTCTTCACACCAAGCACTATTAAAAAAATCTCAACAAGTTAAATTTGTACATTTCACAAATAAATTCTGATTCTCAAGTTTGTATGAAAAGACAGGAATTATATGGCCATAATGCTAAATAAAACAAATTTAGACAACTCACATTACCCATAATCAATAATGTACAATGCCGCTGAAGAACCTAGGATATCATAGACCTTATAGAATCATGTTAGCTATCTATTCTGACTCTGAACAGAGAAACTAATAACTTTGACTCTGTTAATTTGCTACTTTACATGAACTTGCACTCTTAACTTAAACACATGAGGAAGGAATCAGAACATAGGATATTCATTTTCTTTTCCTTAATATATTATGGCAAAGACAATGCAGTCCTAAGCTTGTCATTGCAATAGTGACTTCTATTAAAGTAGATTCTGGGTTGAAGCAAAAACAGTTGTTGCCGAAGCCTGCAGCCCTGGATCCCTACTTCACTCAGAGTTACCTGAAGGCAGTGGAAATACTCCAGTTCTGTGGTGGGTAAAAGTTGGCTTTGGAAGTTCATTCTACAATCTTCAGTCTTCAGAATAACTGTAGGCTATGTGTAGCCACTAATGAATCAAATTTACTTTAAACCAGCTACAACTGTTGCTCTTTGCCTGAAATAAAATATAAAAAATTGAGTAACTCATAAATGCCTATTATTTCTAAGTGGGCTCCATGACATGCACTGTGTTTTGATTTACTAAAACATTCCTACTACTGAATGATATATAGTGTTGTACAAAGCAAGAGCTGCACATAATGTTCACTTACTTTTACTCTTTGGTACAAATGTACTATACAAAGAATACAAAAATGAATCTTCGTTCATCCTTTCTGTTTTGCTTTATATCTAGGTATCTTCCCCAAAGTCTCCTGCATTTGCAAGGTGATCATATGATTAATCTAGTGGAGAATTTGTGGCTTAATGTACCTGTGGGGGGTAGAGCCTGTCACAGGAGGGTCGGGGGATCTCTGGTGACTGATAAAGAAGAGCATACTTTTGTCCCAGGCCTCTCTCTTTCTTCCTTTCCCTGTCACTCTCCCCTACTCATTTTTGTCTCATTCACCCCTCTCTTTCTCTCTCTGCTTCTGACTTCTTATGCAGTGAAGGGCTTTCCTCTACCTGTTGTGGTGCCATGTGGTTTATGCCTACCAAAATTCTGAACTAAGTTACACCTTTCCTCCTTTAAATTGTTATATCAGGCATTGTGTCCCACAACAGGAAAGATGACTGAACCACTTATACTTTTTGCTGACCTGTGCGATTATCGATGTCAAGTTTTATGAATGCTGAGTTTAGGTTTACTGGCAGAAATTGAAGAAATGTTCTTCCCTCTTCATGATTTGTGGGATTCACCGCTGCATTGAATGAAACTACATGATTTAACCTCCAGAGAAATGTTGTCAGACTTTGTAATAATGATAATGGGTTGAGGCTAGTGTATATCATGTTTGTTACCAAGTAACCATCAATCCAGATCAAAGGAAGTAGAACCACAATTTAAATAAAATAATCCTTAAAAGTGAAATGCAATGCTTCTTAAGACACAGAACTTCCGAATCACATTTAGAAAAGGTTGTTTTGAATGTTGTTTTTTCTATCATTTGTACAAACTAATTATCCAATGCAAACTATTAAAAATCTCTTCAGATAATTAACTGTCAGTGTCTGACATCATTAATTAGCACTGTTAAATACAATTATATGCCTGACAAGAGGATCACCATATTTCCCTTAAGAACTGTCTTTCCCTTTTTGTACCTGTGGGTTGTTGCTTTATATCCCGAGATAAAAACTAACAAAGTATTGAGCACAGTCACAAGAGTTTTAGCTGTCATCACACAGAGCTCAGGTGCTCATCGGATTTACCCAGTACTATTAATACAAAATTCCCCGGCACACTATCAAAGCCAGGCTTTCTGGAGTCTGCTTGGTTCCTGCAAATAATACACAGCTGGATTTGGAGACTTGGGGTTTGATTTTTGTAGCTGTTGTTGCTTGCGGCTAGCCTAAACTTCAAGAATTTCACTTCACATAGATAAAGTTCTTTTATATCATATTGCAAAAGGAGCTCATGAAGACGAATATGTTTATAAGATACACAAAAATGGGAATCATTCATATTTTCAGAACTGTCAAGCATCTGTTAAAAGTTGATAAGGGTTATTTATTGTTCATTGTCCAGTTTCCAAGATTCTCACAATAAGAGATATATAATGTTCAGTTCCATTTTGGAGTTTCACACAGTAAGTTTGAAAGATATTATGTACGTCCACCCAACATTTAAAATAAAATGTAAGTTATGTAGACATTCTATGTTATAAATGGTCCTTTAAAACATAAGACAGGATCTACATCATCTATCACAGTAATTACTAGTTACTTAAGTTTAAATGTAAGTTAATCAAAATTCAATGAAATGTAAAACAAACACTTCTCAGTTCACGTGTTCATGAGTCATGTTGGCTAGTGGCTTCCATTTCAAACAGCACCGATGTAAAATACTATCTTTGCAGAAAGAGCTTTTGTACATGTGTGAACTGTGCAACTCATGCGCATAAATACTTCTTGTCACTTTACGATAATTTTGAAGTGTAGAAGTTCATTTTTTTAAGATTAGAATAGTCTGTTTAGATCACATCTTGTTTTTAATAATAGGGTCTACTCTTTATTTTCCTTTACCTATAATAAGTTATAAAATGCTTTTTGCCAGCATACCTGTGGACTAATAGCTTGAGGCTATATTGTATTGCATAACCTTGCTGAAAAATACAATGAAATACGAATTATTTTGAGGAATAAAGTAACTTTAAACATTAAGTTTAATGGGTTTCAGGGGAAAGGTAGGACCTATTTAAATTGAAAACATAAAATCCTTCAGACTAATGTTCAGGCAATAATTCTAATTAGAAGTAGGTGTATGAGACACTCTCTTCAGACATAAACTTTAAGAAATGTCATACAATCCATAAATAATATTAAACTGTACTACAATATTTGATAAATATGAAAATAAATGTTAATTCAAATATCTGATAAATTTTTAAAATACAATTTTAAATTTATGTTAAGTAATCTTACTCTTGCATGCCTCAATCTTTATTTAAAACTTGGACAAATGTGAAGATAGAAATGATACCTTCTAAGCTATCAGATCCTTGAATCACCCAAGAATTTATTATAGATGTGCATGAAAAGATAGTTATAAAAATAAAGGTGCCAGCTGGCCCTGCCCCTGGGGTCCGCTGAGACAGTGACTGAGACTGGGCATGGTGGTGCGCACCTGTAATCCCAGAGCTTGGGAGGCTGAAAACAGAAGGGTCACAATGGGTCTGATCTGTGCAGTGAGACTCTGTAGACCTTGTACTAAATACATAAAAAAAGACAAAGAATCTGATACTTCTAATATTAACTATTCAAATTATATTATCAAATATAAATATTTTATAGCATATAGAAGAATTGATAACATAGAAACTCTCCTCATATGCATTATAAATTCACTGTGTAAATAAGTGAAGTATATTGGATATACTTTTGGGTTATACATAAATAACCATAACACATTTCATACTACTTGGTCTGGCAATAATGTCTTGAAAAACAATAAAATAGTAAATTTACATGTGTATTAAACACAAAACTGTGAGAAATAATTTCATCTTAGTTTTGTATCATAAAAAATAATGGGAAACAACTTGAATATACATCACTAAGTATGTGGCTAAGTAATTATACAACATTCATTCAATATTAAATTTACAGGTATTTTAATGCATTGAATTGAATAAAGTATAATACAAAGGCTATCTAAATTGTATATACACAATAGTATGATTTCAACAATGGTGTGAATAGGGCCAGCCTGATAGCTCAGCAGACTGAAGTACCTGCTTAGGCAGAGGGCAGTGAATGGGGTTAGATCATCATCATGCCCTGCTGGTCCTGCCCCCGGGGCGTGCTGAGATAGCGATTGAGACTGGGCTTGGTAGTGCGTGCCTATAATCCCAGCACTTGGGAGGCTGAAAACAGAAGGATCACTGCGAGTCTGATCTGTGTAGTGAGACCCTGTACTAAATACATAATAATAATAACGATAATAATAATAAAATGGTTTGAGTTCAACTATGTAAAAAAGGTACTAAGAAAATAACAACAAAAAGCCAGCTGCTAGGGCATAAAAATTTTCAGTGTTTGTGTTTTTGTAGTTTGACTATGGTTAAATATTTTCCATCTTTTACTTACCAATTTTTTATCATAGGTATGTTATTTTTTAAATTAACAGCTGGTTGCAGGAAAAAAAATGCATATCTTACCATTTTTAGTGGTGCTTCATATGCTTCTTTAAAACAATTTCAGTATTTCCTAGAAATGTGATATTTGAGTAACTTTCCTCCATGCAGGATTATCACAGTGTAGGTATTTTTTCTGTCTTATTTTGGTCATCAATTCACTTGAAAATATTCATTAAGCTACTTTGGCTCCAGGCACAAGTCAGTACCCTGAGTGTGACTCAAATTAAAATCAATACTGTTCCACAGAGAAACTTTCAACAGATGTTTTCTAATTTGTTTACTAGGCATATTGGTGTTTCTCTTCTGGATGCAGTAGTAGAGATTTAACCCAAGCTTTGTCACTGAGCTACATCCTCTGTACTTTTGTCTTTCTTATTCTGAGACAAGGACTAAGTCTCTGAATTTCCCAGTTAAATGACTTTATTTTCTACACAAGAAGATAGAAGGGAAACCAAAAATATCACAGCTACATAACTAAGCACAATGCTCGTCTCAAGCAAAAAGACTTGACTACAAATTGTTCTTGTCAATTTGTTCTTGTCAATTTTCCATGAAATTCCATTTTTATTGAAAGAATGACTATTGAGGCCAGGTAGATGGCTCAGTAGAACAAGCACTTCTCTGGCAAGCACAAGGGCCTGAGTTC
>NW_004524841.1:1469309-1488612 GCF_000260255.1 Octodon degus
TCAAACAATAAAGTGAATCTGCTACTTCAAGAAAAGCAATGGACAATATTGGTTGATAAGGATAAAATTTGAACTCTCAGGAGAAAACCAGAATGAATGTTGGAAAACTCATATTTAAGTGTTTAAGGTTGGTAGCTTTTCATGCATACATTTTTTTCTTCACTAGATTGATATTAAATTTCTTTTTTGTTGTTGTTCTTTGTTAATTTTTATTTTCATTGGCACATGTTTGCAATACATAACGATTGCATTCTTCTTGGGAAGCTGATACATGTACATAACAGTCTTAAATCTTTTTTATTATTCCTTTTAATAAGAAAAAAGATAAAAATAGCAATGAAACACTTTCAATACTGGTTAGTAGGACCATTAGAATAATTAATATATTGCATATTGTTGTTTTCATAGTATTCAGAGGACAAAATGCAGACATGATATCTAGTCCAAAAAATATTAGTACAAGCCTTTCTTCTCAATGAACTAAGAGAAAGTAGTTGCATATCTATCCTATCTTGTGTGCATATGTACATATTTTTTTCCCAACAAAACAGTCCTTTATTTATACTTTTGCAAAGTTATTAACACATAACATAAAGTTGCCTAGCAACTAACAGCTGACCTTAACCAGACAGGATATTTATCTCAGGACTGAGAGAGCTTGTTCGCTTTAGGCACTGAGGCCTAGTCCTGGCTACATACATTTGATCAATTTCCTAGCTTCTATGGCTCCCAACTTATCCCCTTTTTTGTATAACCATGAGGTATAAAAAAATAAAACTATATTAATGTGCTGAGCTGTAAAAGGCTCAAGTCAACAACTTCGCACAATTGCCCAGTGGTGTTGATAACTCACTATTATGGCCTATTGGACTATATCAGGTTATTTTGCTGAATTCAAGTACCGACAGTCTTTGGACTGGCATCAAGTATGAAAAGGCCCTTTAAAGCCTTCTCCAAATACAGCATCTCTAACTGCAATGGAACACCCATCTCTGACAAAACAAAACAAAAAAAGATTGATTTTATATTTCTAAATATTATCACTGAATTCATATGTTGTGGGTTCATGATTGATATAAGAATCCAAGTAGCCAATTAAAATTTGAAGGTCTTTCATTAGCTGAGCTCAGCAACTGTCAGCATAGACCCCTGTTTCAGAGTCCAACTGAGCAATGGTGAGAACATGAAATGAAAAGTACAAAAAGAGAAAAAAAACAAGAAAATATGTACTACATCCTGCTTGCCAAGCAATTAAATTAAGAATGCATAGCATGCAACCTGCTTCTCAAACAGGTAGTTTTTTTCCTATACATCTGGCTGCTTTTCTTCCTCTTATTGCTTAGGGCCAGCACTTTCCGAGTGTATTTCCTCCTTATGGTTACTTGTTTCACACATAAGGCTGTTCTTACAACTCTGGGGTCAGCTAAAGTTTATCATGGCAATACTTACGCTAACAGTCTGAGTTTAGGCCATTACAGTATAACAAAACATGTTAATATTTTCTACATCTACATAAATCAATTTATCAATATTTTCCCAAAGAAAAGCATGTCTGTTACATTATTACTCAGAATGCAAGAAACAACAGATTGTACTAAATTAGAGTATGAAGCGTTCACTGACAAGAATTCAGATTTTTTATACTGCAACTACTCTCTAAAAAAAATCATTTATTTAGTCTTAGTGTAAGATCAGTGAAGATTTGCCTGAAGTTGCAGAGCTTATTTAAAAACTTCCTGTTTCTAACCATACATTTCTGGAAAAAAACTGCAAGTTCTAATTTATAATATGTAATTTTTGTTGAGATATTTAACCCACATGGAAAATAAAAGAAGATAAAGTCTAATAATCTGCACATTAAACCAATGAGAATTATCATTTGAGTGACTACTACAAAGACAACAATATGCAATGTATTAATTATTATAACTGTCCTACTAAACTGTTTTGAAACTGTCTCATTGCTACTTCTTTCTCAATAAAATTAATTTAAAAATTGTACAGAATTAAAGGAGTAAATGAGCTTTTGTGATGGGTAAGTACCTGAAAATATGGATTTTCATCAACCAAAAAGGGGAGGAAAAGGATGCTGCCTGTTCATTCGACATATTCATTCTTGATGTAGCGGTTATTGATAATCTGCTTCCCCTACACCAACAACTCTAGAACACACTGCTTGTGAAATAAACTATTCCACCCCCTACCCCTTCTAAAAAATAGGGAGCATAACATGTGCCAAATCTTTTGCTTAAATGTTTTTGAGGTGGAATAGCTTTTCTTTCTCTTGCTACCTTGTAAAATAAAGGGAAAGAGTAACTGGAGAGACAAAGATCCAGAATTAAATCTCAGCGTTCACCACTCTTCAACTGATGAAATAGCATTGTGTTTTGTGTTGGGAAAAGTGCCATATTTTTGCCACAGGGCCAATAATGAAGAGAGGATTAATCTGCTTCCCCACTGCCGGCCTTTGGGAGGAGAACAGCCTCTCCTTGTTTTCCTGAAAGCCAAAACCCACACAGGGTAGGCTCTGGTTAGGCCAGCATGGAAGAACTTCATCCTCACTAAGGATAATCAATTGTCGATAATAGTTAAATCTTACTTAACATAAAAGGAAAATTGTCCTGAAATTTAATTCTCTTTTTCCCTGGTAGTCTGAACCTCCAGGCTAGTTGTAACAAATCAGCATTTTGACCTCACCTGGGGAGACAGACACAACTAGCTGAGCACAGATGCAGAAAACATAGCCTCTTGCTCTTTCCACAAAGTCCAACTCAGCGCTAGCCACATGGTAGAAGATCAATGTATTGATATTGAACTGAACTGACTCCTTGTTTCAATATTTCCTTTATAAAATAAAGCCCTATTTTCCATATGCTTTTCCCCAGTCCTTGTGTCTGGATAAGTAGGGCCATCAGCTGCTCAACTATTTCTGTCTGAAGTCATGTAATAAATTAGTAAATCAATCCGTTATATTATTACTCTTTCAACTACAACCAAATTCATATTTAACCTAAAAAAATTGCAAAATATCGTATATTGCATTAAGTAGAACAGATTCAATCACATTTACCAAAAGTCCAATTAAAGCTTGTCCAGGGAACTCACCCCATGTCTGTACAATGGTACCTCACTCCTAGAGGATTTCTAGGCTCTGTCACAGCTCATGTCCATTTCACAGCTATCGGAGAATCCCAGCATGATCACACCCACGACTCAATCCCTTTCTGCTCTTCCCTGTTCACCTTCCTTTGCTGAGGTTTCCCAGCCCTCTCTTGGGCTCTGCCACAGGCGTGTGCTCAGCCTGGACTTATTCCCTCCCTTCTCACTGAAGAGCTTCAGACTGTGAAAAGTACCACCACAGGAGCATGACATCAAAGCTGTCAGCCTTTACAAGCTCAATTTTTCCTACAGTTTTTCTGCTCTGAGTAATTCTCCATTTCACTCCTGAGGCTTAAATATTCTCTTTCTACTGCTCCTGATGCTCTCCTATGGTCCCAGCTCTCTATAACAGTATTATACCTCCAAATTTACTATTTTAGATTCTGCAGTATCCTCATAAGATTTTTACGGCATAAGAAGCAATCAAATTCCTCCAAAGAAATATGAACAGTAAAAAGAAAGGTCATCAATAACATCCTTTCCCCAAAAATAAAATGTTTTTGCTGTATAAGTTTTGTTTGTTTGTTTGTTTGTTTGTTTTTTGTGGAACCATGGCTTGAACTCAGGCCCTTGTTCTTGCCAGGCAAGTGCTTGTTCTACTGAGCCATCTCCCCTGCCCCTGCTGTATAAGATTTGCAGTGTTTAATTCTTATATTCATATATTTGATATGGTGATACAGTGAAATAGTGAAAGTAAAATTATATAGTAAAATTATATGTGATTTCTGCAAGCATGCTTTTTCTCCTCAAGCAACCAGTTTTCCCAGGGTATATCACACACATGAAAATGTCACTGTGAGTCCCTAGGCACCCTGCTCCAGAACAGTTGCTCAGGGACTATTTCCTAGGGAGTCATAGTGCCATGCTCAGCTAGCCAGGCATTCAGAGACCACTGCTCAAGTGGTCCGGGGGGGCTTGAGTACTGCTTGAGCTGGCAGCAGACCTTGGCATCTGCTGCATAAGGTTAATTTTGCCATTTACCCAAGAGTTATGGGGCTGTGGAGGGGGAGGGTTCCCAACAGATTTCAAAGGAAAGACCAGCAGACCAAGCAATGTGCCTCTGAGAGGGTGACGTGTGAAGCTATAGGAATGAAGCTGGCATTGCAGTGGAAATCCATGGTGTCTGAGCTGTCAGGAATGGGGAGCATCGGCTAAGAAAGCCAAAGACGGAGGGTGCATCCAGGCCAACAAAGATGCCACGTGGGCCACAAATGACGAGTGTAGGTATGGGATGTCCAAGCCCTCTGGAACTTGCTTCTTATCACCATGTGTACCTGAAGTTGGAATTGGACCTGCAGAATTTATTATTTGCCTTGCTGAATTTCATTTTCACTCTAGTCCTATTCAACCCCCCTCCTTTATTCATTTTAAAATGTGAATGCTTTCCCTGTGACATTTTATTTCAGAATAAAATAACTTGTGCTTCTGAATTTTACACAAGTTCATATCTAATTTGCTTTGAATCTCAGAAAAGACTTCAACTTTTGAGAATGACTGGAACTGTTTAGACTTTGGGAAAAGATGAATTTGTTTTTGGTTTTATGCATGATAATCACATAATGCTAGACCTGATTGTAACTCATGTTTGGGTTTCAAGTTGACACAAGGTGAAAAGTTCTGGTTCAGTTTAGTTTTTAATTTGCCTGGATTGAGAGCTCCTGGAAAGGTGACTGGATGAAAAGGGTGCTGTAATTATCAGTAGGTTAATCAAGGGATGTACAAATCTGAATGTGTTGTTAGCAGGTGGCACCAGTAGGAGGTAGATCAGTAGAGGTGGGCATTAGGAGGAAAATTTACCTGTTCATGGCAACTCCTACCCTCCACTCTGCTTCCGACCACCATGAGATGAGCAACATCTCTGTACCAAACCTTCTACTATTGTGTTTCTGCTTTGCAATGAACCAGCTGAACATGGACTAAATCCTGTGAAACTTAAGCAAATAAACTTGTCCTCCTTTGAGATGTGGGTGTAGGTATTTTTTTCTGAGCAATGAAAAAACTGACCAAAGCATGTGTTTTCTTCAAGTAATGGGGATGTGTATATAACCAGTCATGTAAGTGTTTACTGAGTTCTTCATTATGAGTGTTCTCTAGTGAGCGTTATTGAAAGACCCTCTTGTTCTTCCATTAAAATGCCTCTGGCAATCTCACAGTTTTCCTCCTTTTATGCTCATGATCAATAAGCTACATGATTCATCTCTGCCCAGTAATCTATATATACTCACTGCCATTTCTCCTTCTGTGAAAAGTATACATGAGTATATTACAATTCTTCCTACCATGGAAATTTCCTTTTATCATTGTCTTTTAGGGTTACTTATGTTTGTGGCCATAATGAGATGACCTTGATATTGGCAACAGGAGCCACCCTGTTAATGTCAGTTAGTGTCCTTCCTCGGCTACTATCCTTCAGGGGCAATATGCACAGAAACAGAGTAGTACTAGTTCAGGAACATGTATGCATCTCACTAAAAGTGCCTGCTGGTTCAGTACTGCCCTAACAGAAATACCAAGGCCTGAGTGCCTTAATCAATAAACATTTATTTCTCACAGTTCTGGAGGCCAGAAATCTGTAGGGTGCCGGTATGGTTATTTTGCTGATAAAGAGTTCTTTCTCATTTATGGATGGCCTGTAATCATTACACCCATACAGTGGTGGAGATCAGAGACCGAGCAATCTCTTTCCTACTGGTTACAACTAAAATGGCTACAGCCATTCCGTCCTGGGTGTAGACACAAAGGACACGAAGCCACCTTGGTCACTGTGGGGAAAGTTATCATTTGTTGCAGTCAGGATCTTCTAATGATGACTCAGTGTCCTGCTCCCAAAGAATGCAATCAGGAGATGGTCCTTACTTTTCTACTATCAGCGAAGCGCTGTCCCCATGAAGCACGAACCTCCCACTTACAAAAGTTGAGCTCATTTCTTTTGGCACTTCCCACAGTGACTTTGAAGGAACCCGCAGCTGTATGGAGCAGAACTGTGTTGAAACCAGTGCAAATCTTGTTGCCTCAGCAACAGCTGAAGTTAAAGACGAGCTGAGAGAATAGGCGTAGGTGGAAAGAAGGAATCTGTCCCGCATATTGAGGACGCTCGCATCTTTCAATATAGAATGACCTTGCTAACATAATCCAATGGACAAATTTTATTACCAATTTGAGCCGAAGTCCAATTGCATGGGGAAAAAAAATGCCCTTGTCTCTGAATTCCAAACTTTAAATTACAATGTAAATTATTTCAATTCTCTATCTAATAAGAAAAAGTTTCCCAGTTCTCCACTACTTAAAGTGATTTCAATTTCTATTAGCTATTGTCTTGGGCTGTGAAATTAGAACCCATTTTAACCATCTCTTTAAAAAATGAAGAAATTTTAAATATACCATATGTCTTAAGTAAACAAAGTATACAGTTCTTAAAAGAAATGCTCTATAATCAGGGTCATGGGGATCTAAATTCATTTAATTGGCTGAAACATCTCATAGCAAAATTAACCAGTTTGAAATCCTCTTTCTTATCTCTCAATAATTTTTTGATATCAATATAAACATCTCTTTCTTACTAAATTGTGCTCAATTCTCCATATCATATTATATCTCCTATAATATCCACTCCACCACACATCTATTAATTTAGTATAATTATAATCAGTAGGTGATATGTATAATTAATTATTGAGAATCTGTTTTCCTATTAGACCCCAAGATTTTAGAGTAGAACTCAGATATGGTTTGTACACGGTGGTAAATTGACAATTGGTGGTCAACTTGTAACATCCCACTGAATTGAACCAATGTGATGCTGGGTAAAGGAGGCCCACCTGAGGATTGTTACCAAGGAAACAAAAATTGGAGAAGAGATGTGGTTGGGAGACTTTTGGATTCTCTTGGGTGCTGTTGGTTATCTTGGAAGAGTTTATCATGCTGATTTTACAGGTATGAACATGGCTATTATTGTTGGAGAAGCTGGAGACCTTGTTGTCACTGAGGATGGCTGTGGGACTTTTGGGGAGAGCTCTGATTCTTACAGTGAGCATTACTTCCTGGCTCCAGTGCAGATCCCTCAGCCTGCTAGCACAGATCCTTCATCCTGCTGGATGTCTAGCTTGTCTAGCTTCCACCACTGACCTTTGGACCTTCCCAGTGCAGATTCTTGAAATAGACTTGCATGGGACATTGCCATGGACTCTAAGCCTTAACTGGACTTATGGAAGGCATTTCCATGAGCTCTAGGTCTTTAGCTAGACTCATGCAGAACATTGCTATGGGATCCAGGCCCTCAGCGTCATTCTTTGTATCTGTAATGTTTGGACAGATTTCTTTCACTCTTTTGACTCTTTGAGTTACTACTATAAAATATTCCTACAAACTTTGTGCCCTATATTAAATTATTTTCCTTGCAAACCCTGAATATAACATCCTTTATTTCATAACTTAAAACTAAAGATGTCTGTCATATCTTCAAAACATTTTTGTTGAGTGAAATTTGCATAAAGTTGTACCTTACTTAATGGCATTTTGCAAAATAAATGTAAGTTATGCATATTATGTCAAAAAAGAAAGTCTAGAAAAATATAACAAAATCACAAACATGGGACTTACTTTGTAAATTATTTGGAGATAAAATAAAATCTTTGGATAGTCATTTTAATGAGGTTTATTTGCTTTGATAATTAGATGATATTTTGTTTTAAGATTATACTCATGAGCCTAGAAGTAAGACCAATTAGACATTATCTTGGTCCTCCATTGTCCTCCTTTTTTAAAAGAGATGAAATCAGAATAAGCCTTACCTGTTTTTTGTTAGTTTTCTTTCTTAAGACATGGTCTTAATATGTAGTATAGGCTGGCCCTAACCTCACTGTGTAGCCCAGCATGGCCTCAAACTTGCTGTGAGCCTCAGCATCAAGGTGCCAGGATTACAGGTATCCTGCATCACACCAAGCAGAATAACCCCTACATTTCTACATCTGATATTAGCCTGCCTGTGTTGTTAAGTGATTTAAAAAACTGCAGTCCATAATGTGATAACACATCAAGAGTCTTATCACTAATATTATAATTTAGAGATGGTACATACTTTGAAATATAAAGTAAGAAGCTGTATTTATCAGAATATGCTAATCTTTTTAGTAAACTATACTATTGAGAGATTACTATTACAAAATATGTATGTGCCTCTCATTCAAATTAGAGTATGGATAGTGCTGATTGGCTGGCTTTTCTCCTTGGAAAAATCTAGGACACAAGAGTCCTGTCTTCTCATCCCAGTACTGGATCTTCTGCAACCAACTTGGAGGCCTGGGTGAGAGAAACATGGATGATCAGCAGTAGATGCAGGATTAGATTAGGAGTGGCATGCATCATTTCTGCCAGTGTCCTACTAGACATAATCAATCATTTTCCATCCGCAATGCCAAAAAAGGCTAAGAACAGAAAATAAGTATGAAGCTTCTATGACAAGCATTTGTCACAGAAAGATCCAAAAAATTCAATGTATTGTTCCTCTTCTGTGAGAAATTGAAAGGATAAATTGCTGATTCAAAGTAAAAGTTAAATAAAATGCTATGGTAAAGAAAAATTACATCATTTCAAAAGTAAGTTTTACAAATAGATGAACCAGTAGGCATAGCTCTTAGCAAATTATTGCTATTTATATTCTAAAATTTTCTGTCTGAGAATTCCTTTAGGTTTGTGTTATTGGGTGATACACCTATAGCAAACTTATTAATAAAAATATTAATGTAACAATATTGTAACAATAGCCAGATGTGTGTCTTAGTAGCTGTGCAGGAGAATGAAGGAAGCGATCTTTTTTGCTCACCCATTGGTTGATGTTGAAAATGTTGATCTTTATTACAAATACTCATTACATATTAAAAACTTAACACTTTATTTTATTACTATTTTTATTTTCCTACTAAATACACATTTTCAGTATGTCATAATTTTTTTAAAACTCACTAATAGGAATATTCCTAAAAAATAAATACAGATGCTATACACTCATTAGATACTCCTTTTTAGGAAAATTAACCTGACACCTCCCCTCCTAAAGAACAAAACAGCATCAAAATAATTTACAGTGTTTGTTTCAATAAATATAGACTCATCAGAAATTTTAAAGCTCTATTTAAATAGAGGAAAGCTCAGTAGAGTAACACTACCATTTTGAAATGTGTAACTTGTCAACAAACTTAAGTGAATTCATTTTAGGATCAAAATACTTTGATCTCAAAAGGTTATTCAAACATAATTGTCAAGCACCTAGAGACTCCAAATCCATTACATGTGTTGGGTCACCAACTCATACATCAAGGTCCCGGTCATCACTTGCAATTTCCATGGTAATGAAATACTGTAACCATTTTGAGTTATTAGTGTTTCAAGGATTGTCGAGCAGAAGATCAATGATGACATGACTTTGCTTTAAAGTTCATCAAATAAATTCTCTGGCTGTGAGAAAATCACAGAAAAAAAATGCTGCACATTACCACAAAGTAAATTTCTGGGAAGTAGAAGTGAAAACAAAAAATAATTAACTTCAACCATGTAAAAGAAGCAAGGGCAAAATGCTATAGAGCAATTATTAAAATTGCAGAAGTGAGAGTAAAATATAGTTTCATGTCATGATTAAAAAAGAGAAACATTGAAAAATAATACAATATGGCATTAAAAATGATATCAGATACAAAGAAATACAAAACTATGGTCAAAACACTGTATAATAATGAAAAATTGATTTGTAGCCTATCTTATCCCTCTGAGTCTTTGAACTAATGTTATTTTAAAAGGGTGAAGAAAAAATAATCTCTGAGAAGTTGGAAATGTCCTGTAAAGCCTACACTTTCTAATTAAATATGATGACAAATGACAGTAGGATAGCTGTTAATTAGAATTGAAAATATATCACAATTCATTCCTTGGTTGGGGAAAACACAAATACTGTATCAGTTACACAAATGTACTTGAAAAAGCACAAGGCTCCATAACGTACCACATCTACACATTAAGGCTTTCATAAGGGTGGGGGATGTGGTGTGTCAAGAGAAAGCAAACAAAAGCAGAACTGGGGAGCTCAAGAGGTTTTCTAGAATTTGTAGCATCAAATGGGCTTTATTTGATCCTTATTTTATTTATTAATTTATCAAATATTTACAGTGTAAGTGTAATCGAATTCTTAGTATTGATACTCCTGCCCTTATGAAGCGTATGTTCTATCATAGAAACAGAAAACTGAGAATAAAGTCAATAAGTCAGTAAGCTCTGTGGTATGACACAGGATGTAGAGGCTAGGGGAAAAGCATGTACTTGAAAAAATTAGCCGAGGAAAATTTTTAAACTGTGTTTGCACAAAAGCACAATTGCAGAATTAATGATTCCAGGGAAGGTGGCCTTATCATAAAGCTGAAATCTGAGCAATCACTTGAAAATAAGGAGGGGCCCTCTGGAAACTGCACTGCAGGATGACATGTCTTATGTGACAACACCTTCAGAGAAAGCTTTTCTATAATGTTCGAGAAGTGGCAAGAAGATCATCTGCGGGCCCTGGACTATGGTAAAAATAGGAAGAAGGGGAGAGAACTCCTCTGAGCCCCAAGGAGGAGACCAACCAATGGAAAAGAGCTCAGTAGGATGATAGATGGTTGCAAGGGGGTGAGGTCAGGTTCTAGAGATTCATCCATGGTCTCTTAATCCGTTCAGACTGTTTGTAGCAAACCATCATTGATTTGGTAGGTGTATAACTGATGGAAGTTTATTCCTGTCAGTTTGGGAGAACAAACTCAAGATTGGGGCGCTAGTGGATCTGGTTTCTGGTGAGGCCACACTTAATGGTTCTGTCTTCTTGACAAGTCCATGCATGGAGGAGAGACTAAGAAAGCTTATTTTATATTTTATATTATTGTTTTCTTTATTTTTGAGATAGTTTCTCATGGTGTTGCCGAAACTGGCCTTGAACTCACAGACCTGGTGTTGCGGCCTCCCCAGTAACTAGGATTGCAGGAGTGTTCAGGCACCCATATGGGAAAGTCTCTTTCCTAAGACATCCATTCTGTTGTGCAGGGGCCACCCTCACCATCTAATTACATCAACCAGATCCCACCTCCAAATTTCATTCCTTGGGGCCAGGGAGATGGCTCAGAGGAATAAGTGCTTGCCTGGCAAGGGTAAGGGTCTGAGTTCAATCCCCAGTTCAAAAAAAAAAAAAAAAAAAAAAACTTCATTGGAGTTTAGGCTTTCAGCATATTAATATTAGTAGGACAAATTAATTCTATACCATGCTATCCTTGGTTTCCAAAGCTGTATGTCTCTCCCACATACAAAATGCATTAATTCCATTCCAACAGCACTGGGTCTTAACTTGCTTTCGCACCAAATTTAAATTTCAAAGTCTCGTCCGCATATCATCTAAATCAGATTGCCTGAGCTTCAAAGTGTGATTCCTGAGAGAAATACCTTCCAGCTGTGAGCTTGTGCAACCAAATATCTCATGATTCTCCAAACCATAGTGAAAGGATAGGCCGAAGATAAACATTCCCATACCAAGACAGGCAGATCCTATGCAACCTTCCTGAGATCTTAAGACTCAGAAAAAGTCCCATTGGGCCTGATGGTCTGTCTGTTCTTCCTGGAAGACCTACTGCCTTCCACACCTTCTAGGGCAGAAAGAAGTCCTGACCTGGGTACCACTAGGATGCCCCCCATGCCATTTTTGTGCCTTTGCTGAGCAGAAACATTTTAGTTTGATATGATCTTATTTGGTTTTTTTCCCCCCTTTGGCTTTCTGTATTTTAGATGCCTTGCCCATTCAAATATTCTAAGGCATTTTTCCTGTGTTTTCCTCTAGTAGTTTTACTCTTTTTGGACTTATGTTTGATATTTCAGTTACTATTGACATGTATGTATGTATGTATGTATGTATGTATGTATTTGTATTTGTATTTTAGTAAGGGCCTACAGGGTGTACAGGGTCTCACATCATATATCGAACTCACAGTGATCTGCCTATTTTCACCCTCCCAAAGGGCTGGGATTACAGGTGCACACCCTCATGCCCAGTCTCAATTACCATCTCAGCATGCCCTGGGGGTGGGGCCAACACAGCAGGCTGGGGATCACACATTGGCCACTGTGCCTCCTTTTTAATTCTTTGAGCTATTTGGCTGGCCCCCTTTGAATTGTTTTTATAACTGGTGAGAGACCATAAAGATGTGGGGAAGAGGGAACCCTTACACACAGTGTAGAATGTAAGTTAGTACAAATATTATAGAGAAGAGCACCCTGCACCCATGTTTACAGCAGCACAGAGTGCAACTTGAGACCACACTCTTAAGTGAAATAAGCCATATAAAAATGTGTAAACATCCTATTGCCTCCATGGTGTGAGAGAATAAAAGAGTAAATAAAGACCAAAATGTACAAAAGATATTGTGAAACAAGAAGAAATTGTCTGGAAGTATAGAACCAGGAGGAAAAAGGAAAGGAAAGGAGAATGGGAACAGTTTAAAAGGATAAATTGGAAACAAAGCTTTGCAAATAGGGAGGGGAAGAGGACTTGAAAGGAGGAGAGGGGATTGAGGAAAGAAAGAGGAATCAAAACATATCACATATAGGTACAAATCCCCTTAGATAAATACGAATTTTTAAATGTACCAATAAACTAAAACAAGGAAAAACTTATATTATCTAGAAATCCCGCACTAAAGTGTATATTCAAAAGAAATGAGCACATTGTGCTACGTCTGAGTCCCATATTTTGTAGCATTATTCACAATAGCAGAGAAAGAATCTAAAATTCCATCAATGATGCAAGGAAGCTCCAGTCACAAAAGAAATGAAATCCTGTCAGTATGGAAGAAACCCTGGCTGGCAAGCACAAAGACCCGGGTTCAATCCCCAGTACCACATGCTGTCCCACCCGGGAACCCTGGGTGCACCGTGCTGGTCACAGAAATTGGGCATGGTGGTGCACACCAGTAATTCCAGTGCGAGGGAGGCTAGATAGGAGGATGAGCTGTGTAGTAAGACCCTGGAGACGCTATACTAAATAAACAAATAAATAAATAAATATTTTTTAAATGGAAGAAACAAGGAATCATTATATTAAGTAAAATTGAGTAGGCTAAGAAAGGCTGGTATTGCATGATCTCACACATACGAAATCCAGAATAAATTGATGTCCTAGAAATGGATGATAGAATAATGGTTACCAGAGTCTAAGGGGAAAAGAAAGACTGGGAAAAGTCATTTAATGGGTTTCAGTTGGACTGATGGATTGCAGCCAGCTTGCAATAAGAAATTCTAGTGTGGGAATCTATGGAATAATTATAGATAATGATGGACTACTATAAAACTCAAAAAACTAGAAGAATGGATTTTTAATATTTTATCACAAAAAGTGATGATAACATCAAACATTTTGTTTATATATTTAAAAGTTCATAGTTAAATTTTTGAGATCATATGGATAATTGTTAAACAATGAAAGTATGTTGCTTTGATAATTTCTCCATTGTATTAAAAAAATTTTAAATCTATTCCTTGGTGAATAGACATTTGGTTTATTCCCAAGATTTAGTTATGAAAAATTGTGCTGTTATAGAACAGGGGTTTAACTGTCTGAAGTTCTTGACTTGAGACTTTTACAGCTCAGCATTATAGTATAGATTTACTTTTTATAGCTTGTGGTTACACTTTTTTGCTGGATGGTTTTTTGCTGGATCTTTCATTACAAAGTCCAAGTCACCTTTAACACAAACTTGTTTTTTAATGACACCGATCTGGTCCTGATCCAAGAGATGAATTCTAGCTACTGAATAGGCTGTGGGGTCTCTGAGTCTTTACAGGTGATGAGAAACATTATGAACTTAGAAACGTTGACAAGGTCTCCACCAGGGCCAAACAATTTCTCTGAGTTGGTTACATATGAATTGGAACTTGAAATGGGAAAAAGTAGTGTCTCCTACTTCTCCTTAGAATTATGCTCAGCCTGAAAAAGAACAAGTTTCTGATCTGTCTAGTTAAGATTGCCTTTCTGTGGAACTGGGCATGCTGCACAAGCCTGCAATCCCAGCACTTGGGAAGTTGAGACTGGAGGTTCGCTGTGCGTTTGAGACCAACCTTGGCTACAAAGTGAGCACAAAGCCAGCCTAAACAGCATAGAGATCCTGTCTCAAGAGAAAATTGCCTTTCTTTCTTTTTTTTTTTTTTTTTTTTTTTTTTTTACTTTTCAGTCCACTTCACTTGAAATGCTACAGTAGTTTTGGTTAGATATTCACTTATTTCTTTCTTTGTGAGCACATATGTGTATTTATTTTTTTATAATTTTCTTTTATTTTGAAGAGTAAAAGCAACAGCAAGAAAAACAAAAGGCAAAGACAGAAACAGGATAACACAACAATACACACATTAAAGATTTTAAAAACAAGAATATCTGGCAAAAAGTGAGTGATATATTATCTATTTTCATCTTCAAATCTGTTGCTCAAAATAACAGACATAGTTATGCAAGATGGGACATACGATTGAATATTACCACATGCTTCTGAGAAATCTTAAATTTTCATTTTTGTCTCTCATTTTCTTTATTACCTTTTAAAAATTACTTTTAAAAGAGTGTAGTAATAATTGATATGACATTAGAAACACTACACATTTAGAAGACCAAGGTGACAGGTATTTCAAGCATGGTTTTAGCATTACATGTTGCTGTCCTCAATGTAGTTCATTAGTTCATAGATATCAACGTAGAGACTTAGTCATGGTGAGAATTCTACCCACTAACTGCTACTTTCAAAAACCTGATGGAGGGGCTGGTGAGATGGCTCAGTGGTCTAAAGCACCTACCTAGAACAAGCTTAGCTAAAGCACAGGGACTGCCATTCAATCCCCCAGCACCACATGCCAGCCAGCCCCGCCCCCTGGTGGGCTGAGCTGGCCACACACACACACACACACACGCACGCATGCACACACATGCACACACACATAAATAAATAAATAAAAATTAAAAAAAAACCTGATAGGAATTCTTAGGACTATTGCCTTATCCATCTTGTAAACATACATGTATGGCTTTGCCCCTACCTTATTTCCTAACTTTTCTCCTTTCTCTCTTTGTTATTAAATGCTTCAGTTCTGTTTCTTTCCAGTTAGCTGTGCCTGTTCTATCTTTCAGTTTTTATTTCTTCTTTTGAATACTTACACTATGGGGATAATAGGATAATTACCCATGTGGGTCTGGTTTATTTCACTTATGAGTATAGCCTCAAGTTGCATCCACTTACCTACAAAGGCTTCCAGTTTGTTTTTCTTTATAGCTGAGTAATACTCCATTGTATAAAAATATCAAATCTTTTTCATCCATTCCCCAGGTGACAGGCATTATGGTTGTTCCCAAGATTTTGTTATCACAAATTGTGCTTCTATAAACATGGGTGCAAACATGTCACTATGGTATGATGTTTTCAGATCTTTTGGGAAAATTCCCAGAAGGGAGATAGATGGATTGGATCAGATTTCCAGTTCTACTTTTTTGAGGACTCTCCACACTGATTTTCATAATGGTTTCACCAGTCTACATTCTTACCAGCAGTGTAGAAGGGATCCTTTCCCCCACAAGCCTGTCCAATAGTTGTTGGTTGTTGTTATCTTCATAACCATTTTTCCTGGGGTGAGATAGTATATCAATGTTGTTTTAATTTGCATTTCTTGAATGGCAAGTGCTGTGGAATTTTTTTAATGTATTTATTTGCCTCCTGTATTTCTTCCTCTGAGAAGTATATATTCAACTCAGATGCCCATTTTTGGATTGGATCCTTAAATTTTGGGGCTCTAATGGTTTTTAGCACTTTACATATTCTAGATAGAAGACCCTTGTCTGAGTGAACATAAGTTAAGATTTTTCCTAATTTATGGGTTATTTTTTCACTCTGTTAGTAATTTCTTTTGACATGCAGAAACTTCTTAATGAGAGGAGTTTCCAGTTGTTGATTCTTTCAAGTATTTCCCATGCAGTTTGATTTTTATTCATGAACTGTTTGCCTATACCTATGTCTTCAAGATTTTCACCTACTTTCTCTTTCAGGAGATTTAGTGTTTCTTTTTAATGTTTAGATCTTTAATCCATCTTGACTTTACTTTAGTTCATGGTGATAGACCCAGGTCTAGTTTTAGTATTCAGCATGAAAAGAGCTAGTTTTTCCAGCACCATTTGTTATAGAGGCTATCTTCTTCCAGTAAACATGTTTGGCCAGTTTGTCAAAGATAAGATGGCTCAGTGTGTTTGTAATTGTATCCTTATCTTCTATTCTATTCCATTGATCCTCATGTCTATTTTTTTGCCAATACCATGCTGATTTTATCACAGTAGCTTTGTAGTATAATTTCAAGTCATGCATTGTAATGCTTCCTGCCTTGCCTTTGTTGCCCAGGATTGCCTTTGCTGTCTAGATTTTTTTCTGGTTCCCAATAAATTTTTGAAATGATTTTTCTAGATCTGTGAGGTATGCCAGTGGTATATCAAGAGGAATTACATTAAATCTGTATAACAATTTTGTAGTATGGCCATTTTCACAATGTTAGTTTTTCCTATCCAGGAGCAAGGAATATCTTTTCATTTTCTGAAATCCCCTTCAATTTCCTTTTTCAGAGTACTGTAATTTTCATTGAATAAATCTTTGACTCCTTTAGGTAGATTAATTCCTAAGTATTTCATTTTTTGCAGTGCTATTGTAAAGGATTTTGTTTCTCTAATTTCTTTTTCAATGTGTTAGTTATCTGTGTAGAGGAATGCTATTGACATTGGGGTACTGACTTTGTAAACTGCTATGCTAATGAATTTATATATTAATTCTAGAAGCTCTCCAGTGGAGGTATTTGGGTATTTCAAGTAGAGTATTATGTCATCTGCAAATAATGATAGGTTAACTTCTTCTTTACTTATTCTTATTTTGTTTATTTCTCTCTCTTATATAATGGCTCTAGTGAATGATTCTAGAACTATATTGAAGGAGTGATAATACAGGATATCCTTGTCTTGTACCTTATCTGAAAGCAAAAGATTTCACTTTTTATCCCATTCAAAATTATATTTGTGGGGCAGGGGAGATGGCTCAGTAGAATAAGCACTTCCCTGGCAAGCACAAGGGCCTGAATTCAATTCCCAGTTCCACAAAAAAAAAAAAAAACCAGAAAAGGGAAATTATTAAAAAAGGGGGCCAGGGAGATGGCTCAGTGGAATGGGCGCTTCCCTGGTAAGTGCAAGGGCCTGAGTTCAATCCCTGTTTCTGAAAAAAAAAAATTGTATTTGTATTTGGATTGTCATAGATGGCTTTTATCAGATTGAGGTAGAGGCCATCTATTCCAATTTTCTGTAGGACTTTGATCATGAATGAGTGTTGGACTTCATCACAAGCCTTTTCTGCATTGATTGAGATGATCATGTGTTTTTTGGATATTGCTTTATTGATATAATGTATTACATTTATATATCTCCATATGTTGAACCATCCTTGCCTCCCTGGGATGAATCCTACCTGGTCATGGTGTATATTCTTCTTAAAGATTTGCTGTATTCTATGTGCTAGGATTTTATTGAGGATTTTTGCATCTATATTCATAAGGGAGATTGGCCTGTAGTTCTCTTTTTTGGTTGCATTATTCTCTGACTTTGGTATCCATATAATACTTGCCTCCAGGAATGATTTTGGGAGTATTTCTTCATTTTCAAAGTCATTAAACAATTTGAGTTTGTATAGGGATTGTATATTCTGTAAATTTCTTGTAGAATTCAGCTGTAAATCCATCCCGACAGGGGCTTTTCTTTGTTGGCAAGTTTTTTATTACATTTTAAATTTTATTGGCTATTACTGGGTTATTGAGAATTCTTATATCTTCTTATATCTTCAGTTTTGGTAATTTGTACCTTTCTAGGAATCTGTCCATTTCTTCTGTGTCTTTGATTCTGTGAGAGTACAGATTTTCAAAATAACTGTTGATTATCTTTTGAATTTCCACAGGGCCTGTGGTAATTTGGCAGTTTTGATTCCTTATTGCTTGAATTTGAGTTTTTTATTTCCTCTTTTTAGTGTTGTTAGCCAGGACTTGTCAATTTTATTTAACCTTTGAAAGAAACAACTTTTCACTTCTTTAATTCTTGGTATTGTTTTCTTCATCTTCACTGCATTTATTTCTACTGTAATCTTTATAAATTTCCCCCTTCTTTAGACTTTGTGTTTGGTTTGCTCTTCTTTTTCTAGACATTTGAGGTGTAGCACTATGGCATTTATATTTTATGGTTCCATTTGCCTACTGTGTGAGTTTATAGCTATAATTTTCCTTCTAAGCACCCCTTTCATTATATCCCATGAATTCTAATAAGTTGTGCTTGAATTTTCATTGATTTTAGATATTGTTTAATTTCATCTGTAACACATTGTTGCTGAGGAGGGCATTGTTTAATTTCCATGTATTTATGGGTTTTCTGGTTTCTTTTATCTTTTTTATTACATTTTAAATTTTACTGGATGTTATTGGGCTATTGAGAGTGGATAGATCTTGTCGATTCAGTTTTGGTAATCTGTATCTTACTAGGAATCTCTCCATTTCTTCTGTTTCTGTGAAGAGTAAAGATTCTGTGAGAGTAAAGAGTCTCAAAGTAGCTATTGATAATCTTCTGAATTTGCACTGGGTCTGTGGTAATTACACCCTTTCATTCCTTATTGCTTGTATTTCAATTTTTTCTTTCCTCTTTTTGATGAGGTTAGCTAGGGGCTTATCGATTTTATTTAATCTTTCAAAGAACCAGCTTTTTGTTTTGTTAATTCTTTCAATTGTTTTCTTCGTCTCAATTGAATTAATTTCTGGTCTAATCTTTATGATTTCTTCCCATCTTTGGGCTCTGGTTTTGGTTTGCTCTTCCTTTTCTAGTTGTTGAAGGTGCAGCATTAGGATAGTTATCTGTTCCCATTCTGTTTTCCTAATGTGTGAGTTCACAGCTATGAATTTCCCCCTGAGAACTGTTTTCATCATATCCCATAAATTCCAATAAATTGTGCTTGAATTTTCATTGAATTGTAGATATTGTTGAATTTCTTGTTTAATTTCATCTGTGACCCATTGGTTGCTGAGTAAGGTGTCATTTAAT
>NW_004524841.1:1498507-1499571 GCF_000260255.1 Octodon degus
TGTTCTAATGGTGTTTGTAAATAGGATCACAAGTCCATATCTTGTACAGCAATTAACCACTAAGAAGAATATATGCAGTGTATTATTTGTTGAAAAATAAAAAAAAATGTGATTATCTTTTTGAAATGTGTTTTTATGTATTTCTTTTTCTTCTGTGGAGAACTGCATCATTTACTGAATAACCTGGCAGATTTCGGCAAGTCTAATCTTAATATTATAGGGCATCAATGGGTATCAAAAGAATACTTTTTAAAATGTGTTCTTTAAACATCCAAAAAAAATCTTAACCAAAGCAATGATGCTTTGAGATAAGTGTCAAATAATTGGATTTGCAGACATACAAATAAACAAAAAAGTATTTGTCTACACTAAAATTATTAAAATGTCAAGAATGAAACTTACATAAAGTTAATATGCATTTGATTCTATATTTTATACATGCATTTATATGATAAGTGGAAAAATTAAGTCCTACATGCCTAGTTTGATTGCTTACCACAAGTCTTTCACTTGTACAGAAAACTTGATTCAACAATAATATGGCTAATCAGTACAATGAAACATTATTACAGCACGATAAGTCATACCACAATATTTTTTGTAAGTTATGCTACAGTTATGCTGTAAACATTTTATAAAGATGGACTTAATGATCATAAGGTGCAATATATGTTAGTTATGGCAAACATCTCACCAAATTAGCATATATATATTCATACCTTATACCCAAAAACATTTTCAAGTTTCTTACATGCTACTATTTAATAATGACGTAATCAATAAAAGTCTACTGAACTTATTTTAATGTCCTTGAAAAATATTAAAATAAATACCAATATCTTTAAAATTGTGTCATAAAAGAGCATGTCAATTAAAAAAATATTTAGGAAAACAACATATATTTGTTTCCTTTCCCAATCTAAATATGCATGATAATAAGATGTTTTAATATCACATTTCCAGAATAATTTGTAAACTTTAATGAGTGTTCTTTCAATTTTATTTATTTTTATCTTTATTTTTTAAAGACACTAGAAAATAGTTTTAAAACAGAAAAATTACAA
>NW_004524841.1:1499748-1503119 GCF_000260255.1 Octodon degus
ATATTGTTGAATTTCTTGTTTAATTTCATCTGTGACCCATTGGTTGCTGAGTAAGGTGTCATTTAATTTCCATGTATTTGGATTTTTTTATTTCTTTTGTCATTTATTTCCAGTTTCATTGCACTGTGGTCAGATAATATGCATGGGATAATTTCTGTTTTCTTGCATATACTTAAGCATGACCTATGGACTAGTATGTGGTCTATTTTAGAACATGTCCCATGTGCAGCTGAAAAGAATGTGCATTCACCTGTGGTTGGGGGAAACACTCTGTATATGTCCAGTAAATCAGTATGTTACAAGTTCTAGTTCAGTTCTGCTACTTCTTTGCTAATTTTTTGTATGCTTGACCCATCTTTTCGGCAAAAGGGGCTGTTAAGATCTCCTGTTAAGATTGTGGTATTGGATATTAGATTTTTCATGTTTATTAAGACTTATCGGGGCCCAGAGATGTAGCTCAGCAACATAAGCACCTGCCTGGCAAGCACAAAGGCCCAAGTTTGATCCCCAGTACTGGGAAAAAAAAAAACTGGACTGTTTGGGGCTGGGGAGATGGCTCAGTAGAATAAGCACTTGCCTTGCAAGCACAGGGTCCTGAGTTCAATCCCCAGTCCCACAAAAAAGAAAAAAAAAGAAAAAGAAAAAGACTTGTCTTGTATGGTTAGGTGCTCCCATGTTTGGTGCCTACATATTTAAGACTGTTACCTCTTCCTGTTTTATTTTTCCCCTAACCAGTATGTAGTGGCCTTCTTTATTTCATTTGATCATTCTTGGTTTTAAATATACGTTCTGTGAACAGGACTGCTACCTCTGCTTTTTCTGAGGTGCTGGGTCATGTAGTATTGTGTTCCATCCTTTGACTTTCAGCCTATGAATTGCTTTATGAGCTACGTTGTTTCTTGTACACAGCATACTGTTGGATTTTGCTTCCTATTCCACTGTGTCAGTCTATTTCTTTAAATTGGTGAACTGAGACCATTTACATTGATGGCTAGAATTCAGGTGTATTGACTTATGATTGCCAAGTTATTTACCTGCTGTTGTATACCTCTTTTCTCCTGTTTAATTGTTTGCCCTATTGGCGAGTTCTTTCCATTCTCATTTTTAGAGTTATGTTCAATTTGGTTCCTCTCTAAAATATCTTCTAGTAGTCTGTGTACTGTTGGTTTTGTCATCATGAAATTCTTTAGTCGTTCTTTGTCATGGAAGTATTTCAGTTCTCTATTAAACTTGAAAGAGAGCTTTGCAGGGTATATCAGTCTGGCTTTGAATTTCTTTTCTTTCAAGACTTGTAGTACTTTGCTCCCTGCTCTTCTTGACTTGGTAGTTTGTGAAGAGAAATCTGCCATTATTCCAATGGGTTTTCCTTTAAATGTGATCTGTTTCTTTTCTCTAGCAGCTTTTAGTATATTGTTTTTTGTGCTCAGTTTCTGGGATCTTGTTTCTTATTTGTCTGGGTATGGTTTTAATTGGTTTGATGTTATTTGGAGTTCTATGTGCTTTAGTTACCTGAATGTCAGATTGTTTCCCCACATTTGGGAAGTTTTGTGCTTTAACTACTCCCCATATTCTTTTTATATCATTTGTGTTGGCTCCTTCTTTCTCATTGATGCCTATTAGTCTTATGTGTTTATCTTTGCATTGTTTTGCACATGTTGAATTAATTTTTCCTGCATCATACTCATTTTTAAATATTTTCTTGCCTTTTCATTAGCCGCAATGGTGTCTTCAGGTTCTGAAAGTCTGTCTTCACTTTCATTCAAATGATTTTCCAAGCTTTTATTGAAGTTTTAATTTCCTGTATATCTCTTTGAATCTGCTTCATGCATTCTATTTCTTTATTATACTTCTTATTGAAGAAGTCCATCATTTTTATATTCTCTATTTCTTTATTAGTGTCTTTTTTAAAAACACATGGTAATTCTTTCATTGCACTTATCATTTCTCTTTTTACTTCTGAGATTATTTCTGATCTGATTTCCTCTACACCTTTCTGCAGTTGTTTCTTTACTTCAGATACCATTATTTCAGAGATTTCAGATGTGTGATTTTGAATTTCTTCAGTGCCTCCTAAACCATTTCCTAAAATCCCGTGTATTTATTTTGGGTGGGCTAGGGGCCTGAGAATGCATTTTGCTCCTTCTTTTTGCCAGTTTGTATAGCACTGTCCTCTGATCTTTGGTGTAGAGCTTTGGTGTAGTTATTACCTTAGCACCTACCCATATTATTACCCAAGAGAGATTATGTGGTTAAGGCATTTACACTTTTGTATTTACAGAACTACAATTTGCAACATTAATAATGGGTAGTGAAATTTAGCTGTTGACAAACTTTTGTAACTAATGGGTTTGTATTTTAGAACATAAAAGCAAATATTATGACTGCATGGTTAAGCAGATATTAAACTGGAAATTTGTTTTTAAATTAGTTATCCTTAGTTCTATCTGATTACCTCCACTTGATGTACCTGGAGTCTTCCAGGCAGACTTGTTCACTCTGGTTACCTGTTGCCCCCTCTTTCAATCAAGAGAGAAAAAGAGAAGATGTTCTCATAGATCTGGGTCTAGAAAAGCATCTCAGCTTACCAATTCTGGATCTGCCAAGTTCAAACTCATCCTGGTGGGTGTGGCTTGGGTCTGTCTTCTGTGCTCTGCTTCTTCCTGCTGCAGCCTGTGGAAGTGAACCTGCTATGCCCCTCTGGCAAGATGTTCTGCTCCTGTATTAGCTGGGTAGGTCCCACCCCTAGCCTCTCTTTAGTGATTTTTCTGCAGGGTTCCAAACCAGGTCTATCTAATGGGAAACATTCTGGCAGGCAGATAGGTGGCCCCAACACATGGCAGGGCTAGGCGCTTGCTGCAAGGAGGAACTGGTGTGCGGATGAGCACGTAGTCTGGTCAGATTTTTTTTAATGCTTTATGCATTCTGGATTCAAATCCTTTGTCTGATGGACTATTGTATAAAAATTATTTTCCCAATTTTGGGGTTTTCTTTTCAATCATTTTGCACATCCACACAAAATATATGTGAATTTGTATCAGTAGAATTACATAAACCTCTGCTTCATGAAAAAATAATAATTTTGCAACAAAAGAAGCTACAGAAAAATAACTGATTGATTATTATATAAGAACAAAAAAATTGAATTTTGATTTTAAAAATGTAAAGAAGATTCTTCTGAAAACGAGTCAGAGTTTATAATTGAGAAGGGAGACATGGGAGGACTCCCAGTAGTAGTAATGTATTTTTTTTTTTCTACTGAATAGAAATCACAAGCAAGTGATTGCAATGGTAATTCATAGAATCGTGTTTGATTCTCTGACTGTATGTTACACCACAAGAAAACTATTAAGAAGTAAACTCTTAAAAAAAAA
>NW_004524841.1:1511363-1514729 GCF_000260255.1 Octodon degus
AAATAAAAATTTAAAAACATATTACAAGATATATGCAGGTAAAATTAGAAGAAAGAAATACATAAAAAATTAAGAAGAGAAAATGACAAACGATTAAAAAGGAGACAAAACAAATTAAACATTATATGCTCCTTTCCATAGACCAGAAGAAATCCACAGTACAGTTGTCCAAGCCATCCTGCTTATATACATAGATATATATATATATCTGTTTTCCCCACTCTCTCTCCTGTACTCAACTCAGTAACTCTTTCCTTTTGAAAAAATTCATTCCCTTTTCCTAGTATCTATTGTACCCTTCAGATTCAATTTTTCTCTTTCAGGTTCTCACATTAAGGAGACAATATGATGTTGACGCATGCATGTCTGATTTATTTCACTTAGAGGTATGGTCTCTAGTTGCATCTATTTAAGGACAAAAGCCTCAAATTTATCCTATTTTATAGCTAAATAATACTCCGTTGTGTAAAAATACATCTTCTTTGTCCATTCCTTGGTTTGTGGCATTTGGGTTGTTTTCTGAATTTAGTTATGACACATTGTGCTGCTATAGACATGGGTACACATATATTGCTGTGGTATGAGGTTTTCAGTTCTTCTGGAACTAGCAGGCTTGAATGTGATCTCCAATCCTAGTTTCTTCAGGACTCTCTACCCTGAATTTCATACTGGTTATACAAGTCTGCACTCCCACCAACAACAGAGAAGGGTTTCTTTTTCCCCACAGCCCCTCCAGCATTTGTTATTGGCTGACTTCTTGTGTTAGCCGTTCTTTCTACAGTGATATGGTATCTCAGTGTTGTTTTAATTTGCATTTCTTGAATGACTAATGATGTGAACATTTTTCCTATATTTACTTGGCATTTGTACTTCTTTATCTTAAAAGTGTATATTGATCTCAGATGCCCATTTTTGGATTGGGTTCTTACATTTAGGGGGTCTTCTTTTAAAATTCTTTATATGTTCTACATAGAAGGGATGCATGTAGAAGGAGGGATAGTTGGTTATAAATTTTTCCTAGTGTCGGTTTTCTTTTTACTTGGTTTCAAGTGCAGAAACTTTTCAAAAAGATGACATTCCAGTTCTTGACTCATTGAAATATTTCCAATGCAGATTTGTTTTTGTTCATGAACTTTGTACCAATCCTATATCTTTAGTATTTCTACTCATATGTATGTTCCCCCAGAAGATATAGTGTTTCTGTTTTAACATTTAAATCTTTGATCCATTTTAGCTGTAGTTTAGTGCATGGTAATAGACATGAGCCTAATTTTTGGCTTTTCAACTTTAGTTGGCATACAAATTATTTGATATTAATTATGCCGACACATTCTCTATTCCATATGCAGAAATTGGCACACAGTTAATCAGAAACTTTATGTAGAAAGCCGATTTTCAATGAACAGCTAATGTGCATGAACCATGTTTAGAGACACTGTTTTAGAGATTCAGCTTGTATTCAAAAAATAATCACTTTAAAATATCATCCTGAAAACAAGCAGAAATCTTGGATTCTCATTAACACTTAGAAAAATTGCAGCATCCTGAGAATCAGTGCCCTACTCAGTGACTAGATTTTCAGTCTATCAAACCCAATTAGATTTTTTCGTAATTGCACATCCATAAGAAAATGGGTTTAAATTAATATACACAAGTAAAATATATTTTATTAAAAAGTAAAAAAAATTAATTATAAAATTTTAAATAAAAGATGGTCATACATGGAGCAGTCCAAGTTTTAAATTTGAGTTTGGTTAGCTTTAGCTAAGAGGACATATAAATAACAGAAATGATGAAAGAATTTTCATCCTATTTCTTCATTCATTTTTTTTTCTCCAATTCCAAGAAGTTTCTTTACTTGTACTGTATGAGATTACTGTTAAAAATAGTAACACTAACCTGTTTCACTGGTAAGTTTAGTGGCTTGCCTCATTCATGTATAATGAAGAAGTGAATTTTTCATAATATTCAAGCAAACATTTGTTTTGGGCTACTTTTTTTCAAAATGTTCTCTGGTATTTGACAGAGGTCTTTTTCTTGAGCTTCAAGTCTTATTCCAAGAGCTCAGAAAGGTCAATAGCTTTTGAATCCCTTATTAAATACAGAGCTTAGATGTTAAAAGCATTACTACTATTGTACTTTCTCACCATTTGAACCCATTGCTTCCTTCTTTCCCTTTAGGTACAGTATCTTCTAGAGCTATTCCTGTATATCACAGGATGTGAACAAGACTGCAAGAACCCAAATTTCATGTTGGTAACAGAATTATGATGATAGTCCATGACCTCTATAAACAGGCTACAAATTTACCAAGACAGGTAACACTATTTTAAGCCTCTGAATTTTTATAGGGATTTATACATCATAACCCACGTAAAGCCTCTAATATAGCATCATGTTACAACAAAACCAATTCTAAGACCTTACTATGGCTTCAGCCTACAACGACAAGCTCAAGTCATATTAAAAGGAATAAGAATTGCTTACTAGACAATAGAAATTTTACTTCCTAAATCTCTATAAAGTCTCTTTCAGAGAACAGTTTTTATTCAGAGTTTTGATAATCTGGCTTGACAATCTCCAAAGTGAACAAAAACAATAATTATTGCACACATGAGAAGAAAACTCCACAATATGTCAAGTTTCAAAATTTGCAGAAAAACACATCAACACATTAATCTTATTTTAAAAGATTCAAAGATATTTTAATGATACCACTAAATTAGGGGAAGTTCTAATATCCCTCCATCCAAATAGGGGTAGTCCAAGCAAAAGCCACAAAAGCTACCTTGGGAACCACTATGCTCATTACAAAGCTCCTCAGTGAGCTTCCTAGGTTTATTTTTCTTGTTCTTTTCATCCAATTGCAAGAAATAACTTTGGATGTTCAAAACTTCATAAAGTATTATAACGTTTTAACATTTTGTTAGTTCATTGTCATGATATTGTTCTCTACGTACTCAGAAGTATAAAACATGACAAGTTTTCATGTGCATCTACTGACCTTTCACCAGTAATGTTTGAGGCGGATTGTTTCTTTTTTTGGTTCACAATGTAAGAAAGCATGCTTTACGTTTTATGTCTCCCACCTTATTCACTATGACACTTTTAAAAGTTGATTTCTGAAGACCATAAGTGAACCAAGGGAATGCATGAAGACTAAAACATGTAAGTGATGCTGAAAGAATGACTATGAGATTTCTGTGGAAGAATCAAAAGAATAACATAAATAAATCCACACAACATGGAGAACTGTGTAAGCATACGAATAAAGCAGCGTAAACATTGTAACACTATAAATATTCCATCTCAGGAAACCCCATCAACAGTAAATAATATTCTAAAAATCGGTCCTAATTTCTTTTT
>NW_004524841.1:1514829-1520535 GCF_000260255.1 Octodon degus
GCGGTCCCTGATGCTTTGCTAAGCTTGTTCTAAGTAGGTGCTTTAGACCACTGAGCCATCTCTCCAGCCCCATTCGGTCCTAATTTCTATGTTGTATATCATCAAACTGCCTTGGCTACTTCCTTTGACCACCCTATAACAATTCTGAAAAATACAGATTATTGTCTCTCAGAGGTGCTACCAAAGTTAGCTTCCATCTAACAATGGTTCAAACAGATGTTTTATCAGCTGGCAACAGAGGGAAGCTTTGACTTGCACTTAGACCCATTAGTATCTCAATTATGAATCCACATACACTAAAATTACACTCAGGCTCCAACATGCTCACACTATGAAAAACACTTTGAAACTGGCACCCAGCAGCAAAAATCCTACTTTTCTTCTTAAAATTACTTTGGGTGAGAAATGCCTAAAGTACAACAGCCAGCAGGATTTCCTGAGTTCTTTATTCTCCTAATTTCTTCTTTTTCTCTTCAAGAATACATTTTTGTTATTAAATTCAAAGAATGTAAAAACATGCCTGATTTACTTTCACCACACACTGAAGTCACTTAGAGCGAGGCATGCAAGTTTTCATGAGCACTTTTGGAATGAAAATTACAAAGTTTGAGATATAAGACAATGTTCAGTTAGTAGAACTTGTTAGCCATTGTGTTTTCCAATGTCCTTGGAAATTTTAAATAGTGTTAAAATACTAAAGTGGCATTTTATGCCTTCTTTTCCTTAATATATGAAATTGTTAAAGCTAAAATGTTCAGATACAGTTCTAAATCTTTGAGCTACTTTTCTCCCCCCACTATGCCCTCTCTCACTACACTACCATAATTGTCTAGTCCCTATAGGTTTTCTTTTGCATATTCTGTATAATTAGGATATAAAATTTGAATATTCAACATTCAAGTAAGATGCTCCAGATGGCACTATTTTTAGATATCAACCTATTAAAAGGAATACATCTTATGTTATAAAATTTTAAGAGTTGAGTGTAAATCACCACTCTAATGACTAGTAATTTTTGAATACAGTGTCACTGGGAAAATATTCCTGTATTTTCAAGGAAAATAATTCCAGAGCAATGTTATAGAAGGCAGGTGGCATTAACTATTCTGCTGTTTTATTTAGGGTTCAAATATCATTTGTTTCTATGTAAGTAAAAATAAAGCTAATGAATATGTGTGTGATTCTCTTCTACTAAGCTGCTGCTGTCTTCTGTGTTTTGGGGAATACAGAACAGGTAAAAGGATAGAGTTAGAGGTAAAACTTGGAAAAAAGTTTTGATCTTTCCATTTTCTATTTTAATGAAGAAAGTGTAAGTCACTGAATACTTATAATCTCATTATATTATCTTGGAGTTAACATTTTAGTATTTTTGGAAACATATTACTATAATTTTTCCTACAGCAGTAATTCATTAATTAATTTAAATGTGACAATCCTATTTGCCTTTATGCAAAGCATCAGCAAAGTGTGATTTTTTCCAATTATGTTATAGATAAGTTAGAAGTTTTTCTTAATATTTATTGCAATATATTTAGAAGACTATAGGAGTATGCTTTATGTTACTTAGTTTAATCATTTATAATCCCTCAACATTTTATCAATGCTAATTGCTCACCCCTTCAGTATCAAACCAAATTAAAAAGTAGGATTAAGTTTCTTACAAACGTGTTCTACTACATCTCTTAAGTAAAGATATAATAACGTTCATATGCAATTTTAAAAACCAGAAGATTTAGATTTATTCAATGACGACATAAAATCACTCATTTTAAAAAGATAAATGTATGAAACCATCATAAAAATATTTTAAATTTCTGTTCAAAAATCATAGTATTTCTGCTGATAGTATCTGACTTAGGAGTCTCTAAAGGGTATAAAATAAAAGGATTTCCATCAGTAAAAGTGGCAGTCATGAACACTGTCCATTCCACCTCTTCCATCTTATCTCTGGGTCCATACCTACCAGACTGGATTAACTGAGTACATAGTGACCCTGTGACACAGAATTAGGTAATAAAACATGATAACAAATAATGTATACTTCCACCTACAGTATGCCATAAAAACTCCTATATATGCTTCATAAGCACATTCCTCTGGCTGGCGTGATGAAGATGACCAGCGCTTGTGGTTGTCATGCACTGAGCAGACAGAGCCACAAGCTGCAAGGAGTCTGAATCTCTGGATAACTATCTGGACTTTGCATGAGTGAAAAATAAGTGTTCAGAGCATTCTGCCAACATCGCTGTGAGCCGACATGAGCTTTTAGGTGTCACCGCAGAGAATCTAACCCTAAATATTACAATGGCCATTTGCATAGTATGCACTGCTTTCCACCCAGTTAGTTGGCACTGAAGAATTTCTTTCAAAACCACCTTTAAAACATCTCTAAATACTGTTAAAAAGAAGGTATGATGGTGTGGGGGGTGATAGAACGCTCCTGTTATAATTTCCCTTATTTGGGCAAGAAGTGCTGCAGCACTGATCCCCACTTGCCTCGACATCTTCCTGTGGTCCTGGAACTCCACTACCAATCCACAACTAATCCCACCCAACTGCTTCCACTATACAGCTATTTAGACCCCGCTCACTTCCTCAATAAATGAGACTTGATCAGAAAGTCTGTCTTGCCTACGTCTCTTGTGTCTCTTGCCCTATCTTGTTCATCCCCGTTCTTCCTCCAAGTCATTACCCCACGTCTTGACTCGCGGACCAAGTCATGATGGGTAAGAACACCAAATAGCACTGGAGCAACTGAGTTAAGGGATCAATCTTCAGTGCTTTGCAAAGGCTTGACTTTAAGTGGATCATTTAATATTGAGTGTCTCAGTTTCCTCAGATTTGAAACTTAGCAATTAATATTACATACTTAAGTGAGGATTAAAAGTGCTAAAAGCTAATAGGAAGCATCTAATACATTTAAATTAATGTATTTGTCCTAATCTAAAACCCAGAACATTGGGGCCGGGGAGATGGCTCAGTGGAATAAGCACTTCCCTGGCAAGCGCAAGGACCTGAGTTCAATCCTTGGTTCTGCCAAAAAAATAAATAAATAAATAAATAAATAAATAAATAAAACCCAGAACATATATTAAGTAACACAAACACCATCCCTACATAGATGTTCCACCAGTATATTCCTGCCAAGAATCTACTCTGGGGAAGCCAAATCACCAGGGTTGCTTCAGTGTTATTGGCAGACCACTGGCAAACCCGGTGTGGGATTTTGATGTTTTCAGAAATACTAGAATGCTAAAGTTACCTAACTGCTTCTGCGACGAATGCTCCTTGGTACTGATAGACTTTGGAGAAATTGGCATAAGGCCTTACTACAGATGGAAAGGAAAGGAAACCTCTAATATCTTTCACTCTTTCATGACACAGTACTTTCTTCCCACGCATATTAGAAACAAGCTTCAGCCAGAAATGGAGGGAAGATCACTGACTTACTCTGTCTTTTTATTTATACTCTAGTCCAGGACATACCTTGTGTTCTGGTTGCTTCCCACAGTAATCTGAAAGGAGAGCAAATTTAAACAAAGATGAGTTGCCTTTGTTACAAAACTTCCAAGTCAGAACAGCCCTGGGTGATCTGACCTAACTCAGATGTACATTCTACTTACTTAGAAAAGAAGAAAGGACCCCAGACTGTAACTCAGGAGAGAATGAGTATGTAGGTCCAAGGGCTGTGTAAAAATCTTGGAAATTAGTAAGATTAGTTTCTTTTTCTTTTTCTTTTTTCTTTTTTTTAATGTATTTAGGACAAGGTATATGAGGTGTACAGGGTCTCACTGTGTAGATCAGACTCATAGTGATCCACTGTTTACAGCCTCACAAGTGCCAGGATTACAGGTGTGCGCCACCATGCCCAGTCTCAGTCGCTGTCTCAGTGCACCCCCAGGGGTGGGGATGGCACGGCAGGCCCGGGGATCACTGAACTCCTGGACCCTGTGAAGACTAGTTTCTTAAGTGGAATGGTTTTACACAGCACTAAAAGATAACACTCAAAATGAAGAAAACCTTATGTAACTGAACTATAAACAGTTCAGTTGCATTGTTTAACTTTTCTCTAAGTTCTATGAGATTTGTGCAGATTAAAAAAAAAAACTCTATAAAATTTCTTTCCCATCACTTCCACTATGATTAATTGCCCTTTACACTGATAGTAGAATTTTTGATATCCTATTTAATCCTGATCTGCTTTTTAATCTTATTGGGTCTTTGAGATGCTTCATATGCATGATGCTTTATTATACATTTCAAAGAAGGAAATGGATGGTTTTTATCTCCAATGAAGAAAGGAGTTGAATCTTGTGATGTTTGAGCAAAACAACTTACATTGAAGCCCCACAGCATGTGCCATGGCTGCCCTATTCACACTTCTGGGGCTGCTCCTGCCTCATGATCTCCCATTTCAATTGCCTCTCGATTGCCAAATTAAACAAGTCATAATTGGGGTAATTTAATGCCTTATAGTGGTAATGTTCATTTGGGAATAGTTACATCCAATTGTGACTTCATTATTTTGTAGAGTTAGTGAATAAATCATTTGGGGAAAGTTCTATTACTATAGGCTTTTATGCTTTTGTATTTTCTATTTTAATTGATCACTATATGTTGTTTTAAATATGACTTTACTGATGTACATCATTGCATGTAAACATTATTTTTAAGTTTCTTAATGTTGTGCTTAGCTAGTCTTTGATTACCTGTCAATATAAAATATGGATTTTCCAAAGTCAAGGACAAATGAACATTTTATATTTAATATTTAATGAAACCCATCATTCATTTAGGGCCCAATACTTCACAATGTCTTGTAGGAGACCCTCATGACTTAGATGAATTTACTGAAATGTGTGTAGTTCAGGGATGATGACTTGTGTCTTATAGTTACAAAAAAAGCTCTGACAACATTTCTTTCTGCAAACAAAATCTCAGTCCCAGGCTGGATTTGTGTAGAGCTACACAGAATATAAGTGAAAACATATGATGTCAAGGGACTCTTGACCTCAAAGGAGAGGAACAAATACAAAACTTATGAATCAAGTAAACATACCATTTGACAAAGGCAAACGTGTGTGCATAAGGGATCTGAGAACCTAGGAATGAAAATCAGGCAGATTTCTGAGAGATCCTGAAACACAAAAACCAGCCTGGAAAAACCTTCAACAGTAGAAAGCTTTATAACCCAGTGGATTTAGAAAATGATAAAGTAATATAATTAAAAGAGAAATACAGATTCCCTAATGAACCCTTTCAAACAATTCTTTCAGTCCCTGTTCATAGTTTGAATTTTCTCTAAAGGCAAAATAGTTTGGTAAGTGTTTTGCAAATATATATGTTTAGAATCTCAGATTTATAGGTTTTCCCTACCATGAGTCAGAGATACCAAAAAAATAAATAGGGTTATATATTCTTACCTTTACCAAGGTCTCCAAATCATGTAAAATCAAATATAAAAAATAAAAAGATCAAACTCCAAACTCCAACTTGAACGATCCTTCAGAACTTTCTTTCCTTTCTTTTGGAATGAATGTTTGGATCAGTCAGTTGCCACTTTGTTGTCCACCCTTAGGGGTTTTTTTTTGTTTTGTTTTGTTTTGGGGAGCAGAGGAGATGGCTCAGTGGAATAAGCACTTTTGTTTTTTAATGTACTTGGTATAGGGTCTCACTATGCAGCTCGGACTTGTAGTGATCCTGTTT
>NW_004524841.1:1520635-1521166 GCF_000260255.1 Octodon degus
GATCCTGAGAATCTCCAGAAGATTTTTGAATCTAGCAGTTAATTGGAAAGATTCTTACCCTGACTAACTATATATACTGATACCTGTGAACTAAGGTACTGCACTGCAGATGGTAATTTGTAATACTAGTTTCATGCTTGGAGTGCCCGTCATTGTGATCTTCTGAATAAGGGCTGCTTGTCATGACATGCCAGTTGCTGCTATGATGTCTCTCTTGGTAGATGGTTGTTCAAAAAGAAAGGGGTGGTGAATGAAAGCAAGAGACAGGAAAAGAAATATTGTGGGACTGTCCTGCATCAAGGTTGTGTATGGTTAGTTTATTGGACTTATGTGTAAACATAAGAGTATATAATTCTTTATGCCTATTTTTGAAATTTATTCTAATTTTCAAATTTTTTATCATATTCTGTAGGGACTTAAGATTCAACATATCAATACTTGATGAGAAGCACCTGTTCCATATTATGCCTAAGATGTTTGATATGCAGACAGATAGTGAGGTTAAACTTAACAGCTTAAGTTGTATGGTAA
>NW_004524841.1:1522000-1528907 GCF_000260255.1 Octodon degus
TAGTGTTTGTAAAGAGGATATCATGTCTGCATCTTGTACAGCAATTAACCACTAGGAAGAATGTATGCAATGTGCTAATTATTGAAACTTTCCTACCATTTTGATTAGAAACTTTCTCATTGCTATTTGTTTATCAATAAAATTATGAAAAAAACAATTTTTAATGTAAAAAATAATAATCTATCAATAATCACACCATAGGGAAGAAATAAAATTAGGATTTGAACACAGACCCTAGGGTATTATATCGTTAACCCTTTAAATTTCACAATCCTGTTCCCCTGGAAATAAAACAATATAAAAGTGGAGCCGTAGTAGTAAATTGGAGGATTCTAGCTTTCCCGTGGACTTAAAAACAGACATGAATCATTTAAAGACTTCTTATGACAATAGAAAGTCAAGTGGTATATGTAGCAACTTCTACATTTACTCACTGAAAATGCATATGGTAGGTACCAATTCTAGGTAATGAATACACAGCTACAGTTCAACATTAAGGAGATTATAGTAAGGTTTATGAAGTCATATGTGTCAAAATAAGTAAAAAGAAAGAAAAAGAGCTAATTGAAAAAGAAAATCAGCAACTTCACTTTAGTTATGTTAAGTTGACATATGGATTTATGTAGAATTTGTATCTTTGAGTTAAATACTAGAGTCCAGAAGAAGAATTTTATCTATTAATAAGTTATTGAAAAATCTGCATAGTGATTGTAAAGTCATGGCTCTAAAGCTAGTCACAAAATACTGCATATTGTGTGATCCCAGCTAAAAGAAATATATGGATTATGACTGTCTCTAGACAGAAAGATTAGTGAACCCAAGGGTTGGAAAGAGTAGTAGACAATTCAGGGTGAGAGTTAAGAGATGAAAAAAAAAATTTTTGTAGTAAAAATTCCTTAGAACTGCACATATACTAAAATACATTAAACTATATACTTTAAGGGAATAAATTGGATATCTATGAATTATATCTTAATAAAACAGCTATGATAATAGATGAGTTATCAGAGAAATAACAAATGAAGAAATAAAGGGTCAGAGAAATCAACCCTCAAGGAATATTTATACTTAAAGGCAGGAAGAAGACAGTAAAGAGGCAATCAATACAAAATCTCATCAAGAAATATTCTGGACTTGAAAACTCAAACAAAATAAAAATATTTGATGGTGCATTATAAATGCATCATGATTAAAACTTTTGAGAAAATGCAGCATAAATAAATAAATGAATAAATAAACGAGAAGCACATAAATTGAGGGAAAAGCATGAACTCTCAAGATCTTTCTAAGAGATAAACCCAATAGCAGCTCTAAAGCACAAAAGGTTCTGTCCAAATGCTGAAATTTCAGGCGGCCAAATAGCTCAGTGGATTAAAGCACCTGCAAGCAGGTGCAGGGGACTGGGGTTTGATCTCTGGGCCTGCTGTGACAGCCCCCTCCCCCAGGGCGTGCTGAAATGGCAGTTAAGACTGGGCATGTTGAACTAAGACAAAGTAGCTGTATAGCTATCCAAACTATTTTATTTTTTGTGGAAATATTCAATGACATTTTATTTTTTGTTTTTTAGATTTTTTTTTCAAAATTTTATTGATAAACAGATGGCAATGAGACAGCCTCAAATCAATGAGAAGAAAGATTTGCACTAATAGTGCTTGGACAGGATATCATGTCTGCATCTTGTACTATGAATAACCACTACAAAGACAATATGCAATGCATTAATTATTGAAACTGTGCTAGTAATAGGTTTTGAAACTGTCTCATTGCTATTTGTTTCTCAATAAAATTAATTTAAAAAAAAAGACTGGGCGTGGTGGCTTGCACCTGTAATCCCAGCTCTCGAGAGACTGTAAACAGGCGGTCCACTACGAGTCTGATCTACTAGTGAGACCCTGAACATCCCTAGACCCTTCCCTAAAGTACAAAAAAAGAAGAAAGAAAGAAAGAAAGAAAGAAAGAAAGAAAGAAAGAAAGAAAGAAAGAAAGAAAGAAAGCTGAAATTTCAGTAGATTGGGTGAACTACTAGCATCCATGAACTTAGAACAGGCCATGAATGGCTAAGGCATATGCAAGACTGTCACTCTGAGGACTGCTCAGAGGCAAACACCTAACTGAACAGATGCAAGTATCAGGAACAAAGGATATTAAAAGCAACATCATAAAAGTGGAACAAGGTCAAGTCTCAAGTCAGGAATTCTCTAGGAATCACCTGGAAACAACCTCAATAAGGCGTTCATTAAGACATATAGTACTTAATTCATTGAGTTCATATAATACATGAACAAAAATGATGCTCTAATTAGAACAAAGGCTTGGATGTCTTTCCTAATGAAGATTCTATCTGACTAGAAGTAGACAGAGTGCTAAAAGATATAACAAAGATTTGAAAGCCTGTGATAGAGTGATTGATTTTACCATGAAATTAAAAGGGCTACATTGAGAATGCAGTGCTTAACTAAATTGTGAAGGGATAAAAACAGCCAAATCAAGAAGAAAAACTGCAAAAATAAAAAGGGAGTGGGAGAGGGAGAGAAAAAATTTAATATGGAAACATAAGGACAGGAGTTTCAATAAGGAGAGTATAGTCATCAGCTTTAAAATGTTCTAGAACAGGACTGGGGAGATAGGCCAGCAGTCTAAGCTCCTGCCTGGCAAGTGCAAGGTCCCAAGTTTGAATGCTGGTACTACATACATACTGTGCCAGCCTGGCCCCAAAACTGAATGATGGTGGTACACACCTGTAATTACAGTGCTAAGGAGGCAGAGACAAGAGAAGGATCACTAATAGTCCAAGCTGGGCTGTACCAAATGAATAGATAAATAAAAATTTAAAAATAATTCTGAAACATTGAGTAAGCTGTTACTTACTATAAATAGCCCCTGATGACCTTATTGGGGGGATTCCAAAGCAGGAAGCCAAATTATAATGGCTAAAGAAGTGAAATTTATTATGATAATGCATCCTGAGAACATGAAAATGATATTTAGAATATATGTGATTCTTCAGGAAAGTAGGCTAGTAATTATAGGGGTCAAGTTGTATGGTAAGGAAATATTATTTGTTTGTTGTTTAAATTTTTTAAATACCACAAAGTAAATTTTTGGTAATGATAAATAAACAGTTCTACTTACAAAGGCTGTGGAGGAAAGACAGAGAAAAGGTAGTGACAATTCCTGAAAGGGGAGATGGAGATGAAATGCAAAGCGTAAGTGCAGGGGGTGGCACTGCATGGAATCCTTTAATGAGCAGTGTCATGGAGGCTCTGATGGGCCTGTGGGGTGAGATGCACACAGGAAGAACTCTCATGCAGTGCAGAGGTTGGGAGAGGCAAAACAAAGGAGAGTTCTGCAATATGCTAAGCAGGAGGATGAGTCAAACATACCAAAGAGATGCAGGGCTTTACAATGACTATAATTGCTACTCTGTGGAAAAGAAAAAATTAAAAAGCAAAGGCAAAGTGGGAAAAGACTGCAGAATAGCTGCTTATATATCCAAGATTTTCTGTTATTTTTGGTTTTTGCATATTTAATACACTAAATTCAATTACTTATCAAGTTTGTATGTTTTCTCATGATTATAGCTGGCCAATGTTCACAAATCTTGCTAGGTGTGGTGGCACACATCTGTAATCCCAGCACTTGGGAGGCCGAGGCAGGAGGATCACTGAAAGTTCAAGGTCAGCCTGAGTCACACAGGGAGCTCAAGGCCATCCTGCATAATGAGACCCTGCCTCAGGAAAACAAAATGAACCAAAACAAAGTCAAATCTTGTACATTGAACATGAAGGTAAATATTTAATTGACAATTCATCAGGCTTTATTTTTGAGTTTACAGCAAAATTGGGGAAACCTAGACATGTAAGGCTGAGTTAAACTTGGAATTGTCTTAGAATCCCTTAGAATTTCTTCTCTGACAAAAACATAGCAAAATTATATACTTCTAATAACTGAAATGTTCATTTACTTTGTAGTAAATTATGTCAAAGCATTTCACATGTGAACATTTAGAAACTGTAGATCTACAATGTTTTCTTCATTGTTATACAGATATAGGATGCATTTATCCTCTGAAGTAAGTTTCCTTCTCTTTATTGAAAATGCATAAGGCAAGAGATAATTACTGTAAATATGCTATTTATTCTCTGAACTTGAGTATCTTTTTAATAGTCAGATTCTGCATATCTAGTGTTATAGTCATTGTAAAAAAAAAGGGGGACTGGAATATATGCAAAATAAATGTAAAGAAATGTAAACCTATCTTAACATTTTTTGCACTGTAATGTATGCTTTACCTATATCAGTTCAAATTTAGAAAACATTTTCATTGTTTATGCCAGATGAACTTAAGAAAATTGAACTGTACAATTTGTAGAAAGTAAGCCAGGCGGATGGGATATCTGAGGTGCTAACTAACTAGAAGTGTTTCCGTGTCAAATGGTACATCCTTCCCCATTGAGAATACTCATGGCAAGATAGGAACAAGTTTCACGTATAAAATTCATAATGTTCTTGCTAGAAATGTCTTTACAATGGTTAGTATATTCCCTGGACAGTTCAGAAAAGGATAGTCATGCTCTCTAGTAGCTTTGAGTTATTTCATAGATGACCACTAGAGGAAATTAAAACGATATGAGCCAGTCTGCACGCTGCATGACTGTTACAGGTGGTGGAATAGGAATCAGGTTCCAATGCATTAAAGTCCTTACTTCTCTTCTAAGACTATGCACAGTTATTTCAGAAATTGTCCAAGCTAGTTGTGATACTCTCCATAAGTGGTATTATCATGCCAAACTTCTGAAAATCAGATCAATATAATATCATATATAATTTTTTTAATAATTTTATTGAGAAACTAATAACAATGAGACAGTTTAAATCCAATGATTAGGACAGTTTAAATAATTAATATGTTGCATACTGTTGTCTTCATAGTGGTTATTCATTGTACAAGAGGCAGACGTGTTATCCTGTCCACAAACACTATTAGAACAAATTTTCTATTCATTGAATCAAGAGAAAGTAGCTGTATATCTATCCTAACTATTTTGAATATACAGATACAAAATGGTCATTCATTTGTAAAATTTCTGAGAAGTAAGCTATATAAAAACATTAGTAAAAATTTCTGAGAAGAGTAATATGTAGTAAAGCAATGGTGGCTTGCTTTTCATACATATCCATCCTGGACTGAGCCTTACAAATCACAGCCAGCTGGAAAAACAATCAAAGGAATAATCAGAAGTAAAACTCTAGTAGTTATTCAGGAGACAAGATGTATACAATGTATTAATTACTGTAAATGTCCTAGTAACCTGTTTAAAACTGTTTCATTGCTATTTTATCTTTTTTCTCATTAAAATGAAATTTTTAAAAAATAAAAGGAACAAGACTCTAATCCTTACTCAACCATTAGTCTACTCAAAGAATTAGCCCAGTGGTAGCTGACATCTAAATGAAAGCCACAATCAAGGATTTGACAAGTTTTCTTGTACAGAATCCCAATCTGGATGACTTCAGTGGTCATTTTCATTGAAGAAGAGACTTTTCACTAATAATAGACTGAAAAGGTCTGCCTCTAAGTGGCAATGACTTTCCTGGCATTCTTGTGGTGTCACGCTAGAGTTCTTGGGCTTTAGAAATATAAAAAGAGAGGAGGCATCTGAATGATCCACACATTCCATTCCCAAAACAAGATTCTGCAATTCTGCAAGGTGCTCTGAGCTTCAATTTCCTCATCTGAGAAAGAATTAATAGTAGTGCTTATGGAGCATAACAGTCAAAATTTTAACATGAAGATTGGAGATAAAAAAAAAAATTTAAAAATATGAGCTTCTCTCTCTAAACCCTACCAATCACCTCCACTACAGAAATTTAACATTAAATTTTACGTAATACTAACTATTGCTAACTTATCCTTCTTTTTAAACTCTCCATGTGGTTGTACAACTACCTGGAGTTATCTTAGCAACACAAATGTGAAGGTGGAAAAGCACAGTAATCAATTTTTATTTTTGGATGAATATGTCTAGAATTTGAATTTTTACAAGTGAAATTCTTCTTTGTTGAGATTTTTCTACTGATTTCACATAAAAAATTTCCACAGTGAAAAAAATAATATAAGCATTTCAATTTTTGTCTAATCTGAAATGACTTTCCAAGTGCATTATGATTAAGCAACACACTCCTTTATAAGCACCATAAAGGATCATTTTATTATGGTTATAATTTTTGAATAAATAATTTATAGTTTGACACACACAGCATATTAATTATAAAAACTTTATTTTATTAATGATAAAACATAAAGTATGACTTCTTCAAAGTGGTATATCAATATCTTTTGTACCAGGAATTTTGTTATGATTAATTACAACTTTTTTCTACTTCCAAATTCTTTGACTTGTCTTAACTTTAGAGTTTAGGCTTTTAACTTCACAGTTTATTTACCAAATGGAAAGTTCAAGGGCAGGCCAGATAGCTCAGCAGACTAAGCACCTGCTTAGGCAAAGCACAGGGACCGGGATTCCATTCCCGGCCCCACATGCTGTGCTGGCCCTACCTCCGGGGCGCACTAAGGCAGCAATTGAGACTGGGCATCATAATCCCAGTGCTTGGGAGGCTGAAAAGAGGAGGATCACTATGAGTCCAATCTGTGTAGTGAGACCCACAGACCCTGTGCTAAATACAATTAAAAAAAGGAAGTTCAGAAACAGAAAGGCCTGATTTTAATATTCCCCAGTCCTTCTCTTCCTAAAGGAATCTAGATTTTTTTTGAAAGAAATAATGTCTAACCAGTAATTCAAACAACAAAATGCCTTCTCCAAAATTAGATAAAAGCCTTGGTGACAAAGCTAACTGTTGACGCCTCCTGCCCCTCACACATAGGGTCCTTGTCACGAGCTCAGTC
>NW_004524841.1:1529007-1536441 GCF_000260255.1 Octodon degus
TGTGTTGGGGATCTAACCTTGGTCCCTGCATTGGCCTAAGCAGGTACTTAGTTCCCTGAGCTATCTCACCAGCCCTGCGCTGCTGAGTTTTTATAATATTCATAATCATAAAACTATATTTTGAGGGCCTATTATAAAATACTATGTCACTTGTTTTCTAGCAGATTTCTAGTACTCTAAATTAGAAAGGCTAGTAGTTTACAAATGCCTGATTCAGAGGTTGGGGAGATAGCTTGGTGATCTAAACACCTGCCTGGGAAGTGCAATGCCCTGGGTTCAATTTCCAGTACCACATGCTGTGCAGCCCTCAGGCTCCTGGGTTTCCCAAGCACTTGGCTCATGAACCCAGGCACTGTGGCTCATGCCCATAATTCCAGGGCTGGAGAGGCTGAGACCAGATGATCGCTACATGTTTGAGCTATGTAGCAAGACCCTGTATCAAATAAATACATAAATAAATTTTTAAAAAAATAAACACCTGATTCATTTCTTTTCACTTTTTACTTCTCAACTGAAGCAAAGGAAAATTTCAGTGTTTCTTATAAAACTCAATCATCATAGCACTATTTGATTAACTTCATTTTGGGCTGTGGAATAAGTGAAGGTATGCCCTATGTAAAGGAGGAATGTGTAGGTTAGTGTAATCTGCTCAGGTCATAAGAATTCTTTATTTTAAGAAAGAAAAGACACTGTTTTCACTTTGCAATTGACTTTTGGATGGAAATATGCCACTGGTAGAATAATAACACCTGAGTCTTTAGGTTTAGCTTGTTTCTCTATTTAAATTGCATCCTTAGGTTCCAGATGCGTGACAATATTTTAGATCTAATTACATGAGTCTTTACCAGTGATGATCTTGGTTCTCAGAAAGGGTTTGTGGAGGCTTTTATAAGAGTAAAATTCACCAAAAAGATAGACAAATTGTCCCCCCAAGAGCATAAGTAATGCCATAAAATAATGTGTTTTGAAATCCTTTTGCTTTTCAGAAAGAATCCTTTCCTATGAGAATTTTATGAAGTTTTCCTTTTAAAATTATAAGAAAAGCTTCATGATTTTTCTGTGGATATTTTAGAGGACTTTTCCCCCTCTCTCACGTTAATGCCAATGTAAGTTTGTTTCTGTTCATTTTTTAACTTTTTATAAGGTAAAAGTGATTATTTTAAAAATGAAACTTTTTGTTTGATTTGTCAAAGATACCTTAGGACAAGAGATGCCTGCAAATTGTCCTTCTTCAAAGCAGTTTCACACAGTGGAAAGAAGATAGCAGCCAGGAATAATTTTGCTTTTACTAAAACAATGACCATTTTAACTGTAGAGCATTGGACCAGCTATTCAGGCTGAGTCGCAGTTTGCTCAACTTCAAAGGCTCACGCCCTGAGAGCTACTAGACAGCCTGATTTGGACACCAAGTAATACATTGGAAAGCTTTTTACTCCAAAGCCACCTTGTAGGAAACTCAGAGACAGTCGATATCCCTGGAGTTCCCAGGGCACCAAACACAAAGCCCTCACCCACTGAGACCTGAAAAGGGTGGAGGCACATGTTCTCACTTCCATTTGAAGCATCTTCCTCTTTGTGTGCCATGCACATGAACCTTATATCTGCCTGTCTAGGGAATTGCTGTGGCCCAAGGGTACCATGTGATGTGGACTCTCAGGTCCAGACCCAAGGTTCCTGGAGGACAGGAGAACTATCTCCCCAGATGTTTACATTTCAAAAGATATGACACAGAATATAGAGCTGCTTATAAGTGATAATAGTGTCTCCAATTTACAACTATTTTTGTATTCAGTATAAATTTAATTAAACTATGTGTAAAATCCACTAGCAGCCATATCAGGGTTTTAAAACATTTTGCTTTATCAAGGGAGTCTTGGAGTCAATCACCTAAGGAAAATTTTCAAAAGTCACATATTTCCAGAGTGAAGAAACCATGATTTCTATTTTTCTTTAAATATCCAAAGTTGCGCAGGTAGGATTTAGAAAATACAAAACACACACACAAACACACACACACACACACACACACACACACAAGTTCAGTGATATGACCTCATGAGAGACCATGTAATTGTATGCAAAATCAGCTAAGTAATATTGATTGGTTGGGATTTGAATGGAAGTGAATAGTAAAAGTGTAACCACACATATATCTACATATAGGTTCCTGTCACCTAAATATAGTTTTCAACCTGTTAACTCTGGTAAAATAATACTCAAAGACTTTGTCACTACTGAGCCATTAATCTACACTTTGGGAGGTAGTTTTGGGAAAGGATATCATTTCCAAAGGTCAGAAGAGCTCATTAGTTTAAAAACTTAAGCAGTTACACAAACAGGTTTGTCATGTAGGATCCTGTTCCCAGAAGCCCTGAAAATGCAAATTGTAGCATGTCTCAGTGACTTTTAGTTACCCCCACAACTTCCAGGATACTAACAGGAGACAGACAAGCAGAGCGTTCAGTCTGCTGCTGACCTTGAGCTACTTATTCATGCAAAATGACTATTCGAATTCAGCACTGGCTTTTGCACTCGAACTTAGAATAGGAACACTGCATGCATATGAACATGATCAAGTTCAGAATTCAATTAACTGATAAACTGTTTCATTGTGCTTTCAGATGTTTTTCTATATCTGGTTTTAAAATTGAAATAGTATTTTACAATTTTTCCTGCAGTTGCTAAAATTAACCTTCTACAGTAGATTTTTTTTTCTGATGGTATCTGTTTTCCTTAGCTTACAGCAAAGTTCTCTGTGTCAGTTCAGGAATGTATACTGACCACATGCAAAATAACATGCTGAACATGGCTGGAGACAGGCAGGCATACAATGTCTTAGTATGATTTTATAGAGAAAGTTTATTCGGGCATTCTAGAGGTTCAGGGAAAGGGTGATAACTATGGGTCCCCACAGTTGAAGAGGACTTGGTAGTACAGAGGAAACTATTGCCAGGACACTAGTAGATCAGAGAAAGTGGAAAGACAAAAAAGAAAAATTAAGCTGTTGTTGCTTAAAATGATTAGCATCAAGATGACACAGAAAATAAATAATAAGAAAGACATAAAGACCAGACTACAGGGCATTATTAAAAGGAACCAGAAACAATTCAATAATATAATAATTCAATAATATAAGCAAGGGTCTGTTAGTCCAATTAAAACTGAATTCTTCCTTGCAGAGAAACTCCTCAAAGTGATCCATTCTTCACACAGTTAGTGGAGACAATGACACACTCTCATGTCGCACAAGAAAGAAAGAGGGGCTTAGCCCAGGGTAGCCAATGCTGCTCACTCTTCCCTCTGGTGCATGGTATCTGTGGCTACTAAGAAAGTATAGAGAGAGGATTTCACCTTAGTGCCTGTACATCCCCACATTCCCCTTCACACTGGTAAGGCAGAGGCAACTCTGCTAGAAGGTCTCAGCAGGGACAGATCTCTCACTCATTGCCCTGAGAGAGGGACATGAGCCCCTATGTCCACGGGGCCACTGCTACTGAGAATGGCTGGTTCCCAGGACCACACTGCACAAACAACAGCAATGAATCCATCTTGTAAAAACATTTTTAAAAAGTCTCTAATATTTGAAAGAGGGAATCATTTCAATTAAATTTCTGTAGTATAATGACAGTATACTGTACAGTTTTGTATTAAGCCTGCATGCTACAGATTTTCTTGTTTCTAGAAAAGAGCTTACAGCTTTAATTTATCTGTTTGTCACACTAATTGAAACAGTTAACCTCTCTCAATTAGAGATTGTTTGAAAATATATGATATTTAAATATCTTCCTCACCAATATGTTTCAGTAGCTGTAGTTAATTTAACTAAGTACTATGATAAGTATTGAAAATTTGTCTTCTACTTATAGAAAAGCATTATTAGTATCATCTCTTGTGGTTTACAGAGGAAGAATGAGAGTCAAGAAACAATCTACCAATCACTAGGTAGATAGCTCAGTGGTCTGAGTCTGCTTGGCAAGTGCAAGGACCTGGGTTCAATCCCCAGTACCACATGCCATGCAACCCTGCACAAGCAGGCTGATGAAACTGGATATGGTGGTGCATACCTGTAATCCAAGTACTTGGGAGCCTGAGACAGGAAGATCACTATGAGTCCAAGATGTGTAGCAATACCCTGTACCAAATAAATAAACAATTGGTAGAATCCTAGCCCGGCCCAGTGACTGTGTGGAAGAGCTTCCCACTATCCTGCACCAGCAGGACCTATTACTGGTCCCAGCCCAGGTGCAGCGTGGGTGAGGCCCTCTTTCACCCCCTTGGGATGCCCCCCACCACTCTGCAGCACCTCCCACAACTCACCCGCCGAGTAAGAATTTCTGTCGCGTTCCAGGAACCCCCAGACCCAGTCCTAGCCCAGGCCTGGTGAGTGTGTGGGAGAGCTGGCTCTTCCCCCTACTCCACCTTGTCCCCTTCAGGCTCAGCTCAGGCCAGGCACACAGGCCTGGGGTGAAACCCTGCAGCTGCAAACCCTGAAGAGAATGTAGAGGATAGAACCACCCAGCTAGTCCAGGAGCAGAAAATCTTGTGAGAGGGGCACAACAGGTTCACACCCTAGGGCAGCAGCAGGAAGGAGCTGAGCACAGCAGCCAAATGCAAGCCAGGCACAGCTGGATAAATCCAAACTTTGTAGATCTGCACCTGAACTTCAGTATGTGCTAAGAGTATAACTGCAACAAAGATCTACAACAAAGGTCAGAAGACAGTGCTACACAAAATGACAAGAAGGAACAAAATGCAATCTCAGAACCCAAGCCCTCCCATAACAAGTGCAGAGGACACTAACACAGAACAAATTGGGAATCACACACCTGAAAGCAATGAATCAACAGCTTCTGAAATAAAGAAACAGATGCAGAAAGGTATAGAGGAACTCAGATTGGAAATAAAAAAAGAAATCCCTGAATTAATAACATCTGCAGTAAAGAATCAAATGCAGAAACATAAGGAGGAAACCCAGAACAAGTGCAAAGGACACTAACTCAGCTCAAATGTATGAATTAATACTGTCAATAGTAAATAAGCAACAGCAGAAAGTCATCGAGGAACTCAGAGTGGAATTCTTTTCTGAAATAAAAAAGAATTCTCAGAACTCATAGCATCTGAAGTAAAGAAGCAACTAGAGAAACATAGGGAGAAAACCCAATCTGAAAAAAACACTGCAGTAAAAGAATTGATAACTGCTTCTAAAGAAGACATTGATAAAAAAATAGAGGAGATTAGAAAAATGATGGATTCCTTGAATGAGAAATGCAGGAAAGAAATAGATCGCATGAAGCAGAGTCAAAGAGATATAGAGGAAATTAGAATCTCAATCACAAGCTTGCAAATCCGTTTAAGTAAAGTGAAGACAGAGTTTCAGACCTTGAAGATGCTGGCGTATGTAGAGATATAGATTTGAGAAAAAGTCTGATGTCCCAAGAGAGCAGGGAACACAAGACTGAGCCTGAGGAGGGTTGCTGTCTGTTTGCAGGTTCCCGGAAAGGTGGGACCCAAAGCAGCAGATAACAGCTTCTCCTGCAGGCTCCCCGTTCTTTGATCCCTTGCTTGGGATGTTGTAGGCTAGCATTTGTGTGAACCTAGTGTTAGGCAAATGGTGGAAGTCAACAGAGATAGTAGTTTGTATTCACTTAGGTAATTATGCACATTCCTTAGTCTGCCTTTACCCCTCAATAAATGTGAGATGCTTCTGAGGCTCTGCACTCACTTGGAGGGAGACTAATTCCAGTGACACCTCTGAAGCTACATTCATCAGGTCTTCCCAACATTTCTTTCGGCACCGACGCGTAACATAAAACAGGTGCAGCTAGTGAAAAGGTAAGAAAGGATCTCTTAAAATCAACGAGGATGCAGGAAAAAATAATCCATCACCTGCAAGACGATACGAAGCAAAACAATGTGAGACTAATAGGCACCAATGAGAAAGAAGGAGTCAATACAAATGACATTTAAAAATTATGGGCAGAAGTAATAGCAGAAAACTTCCCAAATATGAGGAAACAATCTGACATTCAGGTAATTGAAGCATGCAGAATGCCAAGTAACCTCAACCCAATGAAAAACATACCGAGACATAACTGTCAAGATCCCAGAAATTCAGCACAAGAATAATCTAAAGAAAGCCACTAGAGGAAAGAAGCAAATCAAATTCAAACGAAAACCCATCAGAATTATGACCGACTTTTCTTCACAAACCATGAAGGCAAGAAGAACATGGGGCAGAGTACTTCAAGTCCTCTATGAAAACAAATTCCAGCCCATCTACTACACCCTGCAAAACTCTCTTTCAAGTTTCATGGAGAAGTGAAATACACTCATGACAAAGAAGTGCTAAAAATTTCATGATGACAAAGCCAACCCTACACAGGCTACTGAAAGATGTTCTAGAGAGGGACCAAATTGACCAGAACTCCACGAATGAGATCAGAAGCAACCAATTAAATAGGGCAAGCAATTAAACACAGGAGAAAAAGGAGTAAATGACAACAGGTAAATAACATGGCAACCGTAAGTCAATACATCTCAATTCTAACCATCAACGTAAATGGACTCAATTCAACAATTACGAGAAATAGACTGGCACAGTGGAATAGGAAACAAAATCCAACAATATGCTGTATACAAGAAACACATTTAACTCATAAACACATTCATAGTTGAAAGTCAAAGGATGGAACACAATAATAATGCTCCAACACCTCAGAAAAAAGCGGGGGTAGCAATCCTATTCTCAGACAGTCTCAACTTCAAGCCAACAATGATCAAGAGAAATAAAGAAGGACATTATATACTGGTTAGGGGAAATATTCAAGAGGAAAAGGGAACACTCATAAATATGTATGCAACAAACATGGGAGCACACAACCATATAAAGCAAATCTTAATGGACATGAAAAATCTAATATCCAATACCACAATTTTAACAGGAGACCTCAACACACCCATATCTCCAAAGGACAGGTATACCAAACAAAAATTTAGCAAGGAAATAGCAGAACTGAATCAGAGCTTGAAACAAATGGACTTGGAGGACATAAACAGCGTATTCCAACCAAACACAGCTGAATACACATTTTTCTCAGCTGCACATGGGTCATTTTCTAAAATAGACCACATACTGGTCCATAGGTCATACTTAAGTACATGTAAGAAAACAGAAATTATCCCATACACATTATCTGCCCATGTGCAATGAAACTGGAAATAAATGATAAAAGAAACCAAAATAAATCTTAAATACATGGAAATTAAATGACACCCTACCCAGCAACCAATGCGTCACAGATGAAATTAAACAAGAAATTCAAGAATATCAAAAATTTAATGAAAATTCAAGCACAACTTATCGAAATTTTTGGGATACGATGAAAGCAGTTCTCAGAGGGAAATTCATAGCTGTGAACTCACACATTAGGAAAA
>NW_004524841.1:1549226-1552339 GCF_000260255.1 Octodon degus
ATTATTTTTATCTCCAGGAGCACTTTTTTTTCTACTTGAAAAACATTTAGCACTTAATATAGTAACTCTCTGTGTGATAGTGCAATGGATTTTATAATTTACTACCACACTACATTTCCTAACTACTACACCATAGGAAACCATAATATAAGAAAATGTTAACCAAATGCATTAGTTTCCTATTTCTGTATAACAAATTAAAATGCTTTTAAAACAATATTAAACCATCATTTCACAACGTGGAAAGTTGAGAAGTTCAAGCCCTCTGTAGCTGAGCCATCTGTTGAGAATCTCCCCAAGCTGAAGCCACATCCTTTAGAGTCAGCTCCCAGGGTGGACAGAGAGTTCTTCAACTCCTATTCCCTCCCTAACTTCTGCCTCTAGCCTACACATCCTCTGTCAGTACATTGTTCATCATGCCAGATCCCAAGCTACTTATCCTCTAAAGAACTCAACTGACTATAGACTGCAACTACAGCTGCAAAATTCCTTTTTCCATGCAAAATGACATGCATGTAGAGAGTGCTATCCTCATATCCACAGGGGAGAACAATGAAGGTGCTCTGCTCAAAGAGACCAGTATCTTTCTGTTACACTGTTTAGAACTGCTCCCTTACAGTGATAACATAAATGGTCATGACAGTTTCCTTATTATTTTGAGACTTTTTACAGAGAGCATATCACTTTAGTGTCTGAATGCCTGGAAGACTGCTCTGACCATTTACTCTGTGCGGCATGCAAAGCCCTATGCTATCAAAACTTTTACCTGAGATCACTGATACAACTGAGGAGTGCTCTTGTTTTCCTGAAAGTATATTTTAAAGAAATGGGAGCTGATTTATTTTAGCTTGCATATGAGAAATTAAAGACAGAAAAAGGTGAACTACAGAAAGTGCTGCTAGAAGAAGCATTTATTCCACTGAGCCATCTCCCCAGCCCCAATTTAACAGAATTTAGAGGAAAAAGGAGAAATAAGGGTTTGCTTGCTCAAAATGTAGACACTTTCTCATACCGAGTCTTTTCAGACACCAAAAGTTTCTCGGACTGAAAAAACAACATGAGAGAAGATCAAACTCAGAGCTCTTTTAGTAAAATGTAGCCTCCAGGTACATTTCAGGTTGAGAGTGCATCAGTAAGACCTTTGTTAAACCTTCTGAAAGACTCAAGTCAGTTATTTGCAGACCTTCTCAACTAGAGAAAGATTGACTTCTAAGAAGAACAACAGTAAGGCTTCTAGACCCTCTTAACTAGATACATGTATTTAAAATGTCTTAAAGATATGCTTCCTGGATTTTTTGGCCTAGTAAAAATGTCTGCTTTTAAATGGGGGATTTCCCTTTTAGAGCCTCTTTATATGACAGTGAGTGACTCTTTAAAATTGTGCAGGTATCATATCACAACAAACTCACAAGTGACAACGAGTCGACAAAAGGCTATCTCAGAAAAAAAGTGAGTGTGGACCACGGCTGACAGAAGAGACTCATGATTTGATACATGTGAGCAAATTTTGGGGGAAAAAATTGTAACAACTTTTACTGAGAGAATCATTGTGTTACAATGAAAAGAAATCTCAGGTGTCTCAAATTGCTGAGATAGGCAGCAGGGTGTAAAATCTTACCACTTTTATTGTACTATGTTGCTTTGCTCTTATTATTTGTTTTGCTTTGTTTTACTCTTTAAAATAAAATAAAATCTACTCAAATGTGAGCATGGGAAATTTCTTCTGGAAGAGTATAAAGGACTCAATATGGATTCAAGACCCCAGAGGGAAATCTGAAATAAAGCAAATTCAGGGGGCAGAATGGGACTTAAAGTAGTGCACATATCCTGTGGCCAGAGCAGGCTGAATTACAGTGTAAGCCCAGCTGGACTTCAGAATTGCTATTTAACAGGAATGCCTGTGCAATAATTTGCATTACACTATTTTGAATGGATTTGTCTTTGACATTAATCAGGTTCCATCATTCAACAGTGAGAGTGGGGAAGGCCAAGTAAACTGTCTTTTTGATTTATAGCCCTTCCAATGGGGAAGCTTCCCATTTTAAGACTCTCATTCACACCTGGGCTTGGCTTAGATAATGAAATTCTCTGTTTAACCTGGCCCTTACAAAGTAGTGAGATGAAAACTTGAGGAGGGCATATTTTATATTTAGGGAGGAAGAGAATTGTTGGGATCCAGTAGCAGTTCTTTTTAGAGATGATCCCCAGTAATGAACCCCACCCCCTACAGCTTCACTCCTCAATGTGATGGACACAACCCACTTCAAATCTTGGCTGGTGTATACTCAATAGAGTGCAAAAGTAAAGTATACGATTTCTATGGTTAGATTTAAAACACAGAGCAGGGCCGGCCAGATAGTTCAGTGGATTAAAACTCCTGCTTAGGATCCCCAGCTCCACGTGCCTTGCCAGCCCCGCCCCCGGGGTGCTCTGAGAGGGTGATTGATACTGGGCGTGGTGGCGCATGCCAGTAACCCAGAGCTTGGGCAGCTGAAAACAGGAGGATCACTGCTAGTCTCATCAGTATGCTGAGACCCTGTAGACCCTGTACTAAATACATAAAAGATAAGATAAAATAAAACAAAACACAGAGCAAAACGTCGCAGCTTCTGCTTCAGTCTTTCAAAATGTTTACCATTGAGATGGTTCATTTAAGAATCCAGATGTCCTGCTGTGAAAATATGAAGTGAAGGAGCGTCAGAAAGGCTAAGAGCAGGTGCTCTGGTAAGTATTCTCAGCTGAGTTCCCAGGCAGGGCAGAGCATCTTCTGCCTTCTGAATAAATAAAGCCTAGTAAGAGCCTAGTGCCACCAAATGAAAGACCCCGCACCAAAGCCAACGTCAGAGCACCAACCCACATAATGTGCATAATCGATTATTATTTTAAGACAACAGACATCACAGGGTGTTTTTTTTTTCCTTCATAGAGCTATAAAATAAATGTTGTAGACTGTGAAATCTATATGTCATCTCAGTCACATGTGGATCTTTGCTTTAAAACAAAACAAAAATAAATAAAACTTCTTAAAATGATCACACTTACCTCACAAGAAAAAAAAAAAGGCCATAGGAAATATAAAGAAATTCAAGGGCTGGAGAGATGGCTCAGTGGTC
>NW_004524841.1:1552439-1553056 GCF_000260255.1 Octodon degus
GAAGACCCAAAAAACTCCACCAAGAAGCTACTAGAATTAATACAGAAATTCAGTAGCATAGCAGGTTATGAAGTCAATACCCAAAAGTCAACAGCATTCCTCTACACAGACAGCAAACACACTGAGAGGGTTATTATAGAAACAATACCTTTTTACGACAGCACCAAGGAAAATGAAATACCTTGGAATTAATCTAACTAAAGAAGTCAAAGGTCTTTTCAAGGAAAATTATGGTACTCTGAAAAAAGAGATAGTAGAGGATTTCAGAAAATGGAAATATATTCCATGCTCCTGGATAGGAAGAACCAACATTGTGAAGATGGCCATACTCCCACAATTGCTGTACAGATTTAAAGCAATCCCTATCAGACTACCACCCATATACCTCACAGACCTAGAGAAATCCTTGCTAAAATTTATCTGGAACAAGAAAAGACCTAGAATAGTAAAGACAATCCTGGGCAATGAATACAAGTCAGAAGGCATTACAATTCCTGACTTGAAATTATACTACAAGGTTACTGTGATAAAATCAGCATGGTACTGTCAACAAAATAGACCTGAGGGTCAATAGAATAGACTAGAAGATGCTGAAGCCATTACGAACACACTGGGGC
>NW_004524841.1:1554157-1556327 GCF_000260255.1 Octodon degus
TCTCTCTCTCTCTCTCTCTCTCTCAAATAAATAAATAAATAAAATTTAAAAAAAAAAAGAAATTCAAGCAGAGAATAAACAAAAAGGTAAAGAAAAACGTATCAATAATTGCATTGGGGCGGGGAGATAGCTCAGTAGAATAAGCTCTTGCCTGGCAAGCGCAGGGTCCTGAGTTCAATCCCTGCTACTGCAAAAAATAAATAAATAAAATAAATAATAGTTGCACACAGGGCCAGCCAAATAGCTCGGCAGATTAAAGCCCAGGGGCTGGGGGTTTGATCCCCAGGCCTGCCATATAGGCCCCACCCAGGGGGCGAGCTGAGACAGCAATTGAGACTGGGCATGGTGGTGCACGCCTGTAATTCCAGCTCTTGGAGGCTGTAAACAGGCAGATCACTATGAGTCTGACCTAGCAGTGAGACCCTGAACACACTGTAGCCCCTTCCCTAAAATATAAATGATAATAATAATGATGATGATGATGATGATGATGATGATGATGATGATGATTGCACAGAATTTATCACTGATTCATTCAGAGTTGAAATATTTACAGAAGTCGTTTGTTATAATCTCTTCTTGCTCTTAAATTTTAGGCATCAGTGGATATTATTACCTGGAAAATATAGCACGAATATCCAACTAAATGCTGTACTAATTTTCAAGGTTTTGAGTAGCACACAAAAGTTATCCACCAACCATGTCTAAAATAAGAATCCCCAATATACTATGAACTGATGCCTGAGTATTCCACAAAGGTCCATCCTGTGTATTAGATGAATTCAGGCCACGAAGCAGGAAAACGAATGCTGAAAGAGGAGATTGCATGTCCTTTGGACACCAATAGAGAAAAGAGCCTCTGACTTGTGTAAGGTAATTTACTTGAGAACTTACGTAGAATTATTGTGTCAGGACTTGTAAGACTCTCCCAAAATAATTTGATGTAACTGTTTTGATTTGAGTTGTTCAAATTTTTGATTATTAACAAAACAAAACAAAAAAATCAAGGTGTTGATGAAGTCAGGAATCTAGCTATTTAAATTATTGCATACTTTGAAACACAAAAATAATGCTTAATCAATATCATGCATCTGAATAATTATATTTAAAAATTAAGGACAAATCCCTTATCAAAATTATAAAATCTAATCAACTAAAAATATTGTATTGCACAAATATTAAATAAATATATGAAAAAATGCTCAACACCATGGTCATTCAAGAGATGCAAATTAAAACAACACTGAGATTCTCTCTCACCCCCAGAAAGAAAGGCTATCAAGAAATCAACTGATAACAAATGCTGGCAAAGTGGTGGAGAAAATGAACCCTTCTCCACTGCTGGTGGGAGTGCAGACTGATGCTACTACTGTGCAAAACAGTGTGGAGATTCCTCAGAAAACCAGGATTCAAGGTCCCCTTTGACCCAGTTATTCTCCTTCTGGGTATCTTTCCAGAGCAATTGCAAACATCATACCATAGCAACGTATGTGCACCCACATTTAAAGCAGCGCAACTTGTCATAAATCAATCTTGGAAACAATCCAAGTGGTTTGTCAACCAAGAAATGGATAAAAAAGATGTATTTTTATACAATGGAGTACAACTTAGATATAAGAAGGTTAAACTTGAGTCTTTTATAGGTAAATAGATGCATATGAACGCCATAGCTATAAGTGAACTAAATCAGACTTGCATGTGTAAGCATTGTGTTGTCTCCCTAGTGTAAGAAGCTAATACAATAAGTAAGATCTAAAATGCCCACCTGATATTGTAAAATGGGTAGAAACTGTTCGAAAGGAAAGAGAAACTGGGATGGGAGAAAAAAGAAGAAAGGGAAAGGGAAAAAATATATATATATGTATATATTTATTTGTTAAGATAGTTATATTACTAATTTCTATTAGTTCTTTGAAAAGAAAAGTTTGTATTTATATTGTTTGATCAGTTTTTCATGCCTATGTCTTGCAATCTTAGCACTATCTTGAAGATAACAATATCCAATGTATTAACCTTTGTTACTCTCCTAATGTCTTATTCTGAAATTTTAAATCATTTTTCTTGCTATTTTATCACTTTCAAATGAACTGTTGTATTTCACAGACTTAACTAAATTCATATAGGAATTAATACATGATAGATTATATGTATGCATGTATTTTCATTTTAC
>NW_004524841.1:1557352-1562754 GCF_000260255.1 Octodon degus
TTACAATTAACATTGTAATTAATTAACCCAAGTAAAATCAATACAGTCATATTCCACATAATATTTTATTCAGCAGAAGCCACAAATATTGATTAATATGCATAGGTGACCAATAGAGTTCTGTGTTTTTAATCTATCAATTAGTGATTACCTAAAGAATTTATTTTACATCTTTCCAGAGCCCTGTGTAATCTGTGGTAGTATATGTCTACAGTAACATGCCTCTTATACCTTAAGAGTTATGTAAAAAAGACAAGTAAAATCAACAGTCTTATGCCACATAACATTTTTAGTGACAGAACATGTATGTGACAGTGACGTTAATGTCATGTGTGTTCATAATGTTGCTAAAATTTCCTATCACCTAGTGAATTCACATTCATCATAATATCATACCACAACACATTATTCACATGTTTATGGTGATTTTGGTGTCAACAAGCCTATTATGCTGCTAGTCATATGAAGGTACACCACATACAAATGTGCAGAGTGAATAAACTTGAAGATTATAACAGTAAGGGTGGCCTGGTGTCAGTCTCCACACTTACCCTGTTTCCTAAGTGTCGACTGCATCAAGAGGCCAGGTCAAGTGACTGGTCGCCTAGGTTGTGTAGGTGCTCTAGGACATGCCCACCCAGTGATGAAATTTACAGAGTACATATGTCAAATTTGTCCCTGTCATTAAGCAATGCATGACAGCATTTGAACCTGACAGAACTTAAATTATCAGCACAAAGTATTCATCAATCTCAGGAAATATTCATACAATATTTGCAGGTTTTAGTAAGGTTGCAGGAGCATTTCTAAGGAAATGCAAATAAACCCAGATGATTTATTATTAAAAATGTTCATGTATTTATTTGCTCTTCAAAAGCAAATAAAATTATAATCTGCTCAGCATTGTTGTTCTTAGAGTTACATCTTTTTTCTCAAGTTTTTAAGAAGTAATCTGCCCTGAGATCTAGTTAAACATGGGAAAGTATTGAAAGAATCTATACTTCCATTTCCCAGGTTATTATTGAAATACATGTGGACAAAGAGAAAAATTAAAAAGTAAAAACTTCTGAAATTCATGATATAGAGGCTATACCCAAAATCCATGAGTAATTGTCCTTAATTGTAAAATGAAAAAATGAGATCTGAAAATACAAGGTAACGACCTATTGTGAAAATCCAAAGAATCAAGAAATGTCTTCTGACTGATCTCTATCTCCATAATTTTACAAAATACAAATCCTGGAAGGAAATTTTTTGGTTTAAGAAATGGAAAGAAGTGTAAGGTGGGAGGTAAGAGGGATATTCAATAAGATCACAGGATAAGCTCTATGAGTCACTGTTCAAGGATTGGAAGTGTACTCTATCTCAGGTAAACATACACAGATAAACATGTGTTAGACATCAAGAATAAGTTTGAATAAGTTTGAATATACCAAGATATAGATTTTTTTAATATAGGTAGCTCTAAAAGAAGGTCTCGTGTAGGTTTCAACAAGATCATATTTAACCTCATTAATAAAAAAGCTTGTATCTTGATAGAGCAGCCTGAGGTTTAGAAAATAGACCATTGGCTCTCAAGTGTGGGCGACCCTGACATCCTTCTAGAACACTTGATAATGTATAGAGCTATTTTGGGTTGTCAAAAGTAAGTGGAGGTTCTATTGATATCTATGGGATACAACTAGAAATTCTTATTTTTTGGTAAAACTATAAATTATTAAATATGCTATGAAGCGCAGGCCCATCAAGAGTGTCAAGGCTGAGAAAGGCTAAACAGAAATAGAAAAAGAAAACTCATTACTTAACAAAATATATGTGAGACACCAAGGTAAACACAAGAAGATTACAATGATCCACCCCAAAAAATGAATCTCTGAGTACACAAATATTTCAAGAACCAGAAAAAGTACCAAAAATACCAGAAAAAAATATTTTTAAAAATGTCATATATTCTACATGCTGGAAAGCAAAAGACTGCATTAACGAAATGAGAATGAGTCCTGAGGATTAACTAGATTGTGAGTCATAGAGAATAAAAATCTTTACATGAAGAAGGATGAAACAAGAAAGATTAAAATACAGTAGAAGTATAATAAGAGAATTAAAATGGAGTTTGGAGTACTTTTTCATCCAGTCCAACTGGAGAGACAGAAATTGACTGTACACATCTACGATAGATGGTTTTACAGCTTACATCTCATTGTCCCCCAAAGCTTCATGTTTTCATGGGGGATGCTTTGGGGAGATGGCACAATCATGGGTGTGAGACATGGAATTGAGGGTGGACGATATCTGGAGTGGTCCTCCGATTGGTTTAACATGCTTATGGGTAATGGAGCTGCTGGAGAGGGAAGCCCCGACCTGGCTCCAAGCAATGGGCTTGCATCCTGGATAAAATAAAAAGGCACATAGGAAGCGAGTCTTGTGATCTCTGCCTCTCCTGACATGGACTGCTTCTCCTCTGCCATATCACCCTGCTTTAGAAACAGCCAACTACAGACTAGAACTTTTACAAACTGTGAGTCAAAATAGACCTTTCCTTCTTTAACTTGCTTTTTTTTTATTTTTGAAAGAGGGTACCAATTAGAAATAAAGCAGAAAAAATTACAAATGATGTAGAATTTCACTTAACAAAGTACTATGAATTTCACAGCATTCATTGTAATACATAGTGTTCTTTCAAGCACGTATTCATATTACCAGATATATGCATGTAAAATTGGAAAAAGAAAAAAAGAAATAAATGTTTAAGATATCAAGAAGAGCAAAAGTACAATGAATTGAAAAAAGGAGACAAAACAAATTCTTAGAAATCTGCAGTACAGTTGTCTAAACCATCCTGCTTACATACACAGATAACTCTTTCCCAACTCCCTCTCCTGTCCTTCTCTTCAACTCAGTAATTCTTTCCTTTTGAATAAGTTCATTCCCTTTTCCCAGTATCTACTGTATGCTTCCGATTCAATTTTTCTCTTTCAGGTACTCACATTAAGAAGACAATAAAGCATTTGCATATGCAGTTCTCATTTATTTCACTTAAAATAATGTTCTCTTGTTGTATCCATTTACCAACAAAAGTCTCGTATTCCTGCTTCATAGCTGAATACTCCGTTGTGTAAAAATACCACATCTTCCTTATCCATTCTTCGGTTTATGGGCATATGGATTGTTTCCAGGATTTATATGTAAAAAAACAGTGCTGCTATAACCATGAGTACACATATATTGCTGGGGTATGAGGTTTTCAGTTCTGAAAAGATACCCACGAGGGGACTAGCTGACTTAAATAGAATCTCCAATCCTAGATTTTTCAGGACTCTCCACACTGAATTTCATAGTGGTTGCACAAGTCCTCACTCCCATCAACAATGGAGAAGGGATTCGTTTTCCCCACAGCATTTGTTATTGGCCAACTTCTTGGTGCTAGACATTCTTTCTGGGGTGAGATGGTATCTTAATGTTGTTTGAATTTGTGTTTCTTGAATGACCAATGATACATACATTTTTTCCTATATTTACTTGCCATTTGTATTTCTTCATCTTAAAAGTGTATATTGATCTCAGATGCCCATTTTTTGATTGGGTGTTTCAATTTTGGAAAGGGCATTTTTTAAATTCTTTATATGTTCTACATAGAAGGCCTTTGTTGGAGGCATAGTTGGTTATAAATTTTTCCTAGTGTTGGTTTTCTTTTTACTCTGTTAGAGATTTGGGTTGAAGTGCAGAAACTTTTCAAAAAGATGACATCCTAGTTATTGATTCATTGAAATATTTTCAATGCAGTTTTGTTTTTGTTCATGAACTCTCTACCTACCTACATTTTTCTCCAGAAGAAATCCTCCCAAGTTCATTCCTGGAGGCAAGTATTACTCTGATTCCAAAACCAGAGAAAGATCCAACTAAAAAAGAAAACTATAGGATAATCTCTCTAATGAATATAGATGCAAAACTCCTCAGTAAAATACTAGCAAACAGAATGCAGAAAATCATCAAAATTTACATTATGACCAAGTGGGATACATTCCAGGAATGCAGGAATGGTTCAACATATGTGATAGGTTATGACCCTAGTGTGAATTGCTGAATTATTATGATGATCGTCTGATATAGTTTATCTTCCCAATGACCACTTCCTCCTCCTTTCCCACTCCAGCCCTGGGTACAGCTTCCTTTGACCTTTCCCGCCCACATAAGGGAGCCTCCAATCAGCTCCTTGTATGTCACTAAACCTGCCCCTCAAGCTCCACCCCCAGCAAAATCCCGTAAAGTCTCAGGCTCCCTGTCTCAGGTCAGAGGATCCACCCATCTCCCTGACCTTGGTCCTCTCCGTGTGTTTAGAGTTAATAAAGGCTTTCTCTCCCCCTATTTCTGCTAATCTGTTGAGTCATGGCACCAAAAATGATAGGTTTTAGAGGCAACAAAGATGGCTGCAGTGGTGGTGGGCTGTGGGGAAAAGGAGCCCTTCTCCACTGCTGATAAGAGTACACACTAGTACAATCCCTATGGATATCAGTGTGGAGATTCTGCAAAAAGCTAGGATTAGAAGTCTCATTCAGGGGGGAGGGGAGATAGCTCAGTAGAATAAGTGCTTGCCTGGCAAGTGCAAGGGCCTGAACTCAATCCCCAATTCCACCAAAAATAAATAAATAAATAAATAAATAAATAAATAAATAAATAAATAAAACAAGAAGTCTTTCAACCCAGTTATTCCCCTCATGGGTCTTTTTCCAGAAGAATTGAAAACATCATACCACATTGATATATGTACACCCATGTTTGCAGCAGCACAATTTGTCATGGATAGATCTTACAAATAATCAAAATGCTCATCAGCAGAGGAATGGATAAAAAAAAAGATATGGTATTTTCATACAACGAAATATTACTAACCTATAAAGACAGATAAACTTGAGCCTTTTATAGACAAATGGGGGCAACTAGAGAATACACTCATAGGTAAAATATAAGATATCTACATGTCTAGTGTACTAACCTGAAGGACTTAATGGCAAATGACAGGTACAATGGCTATAATGAAAGGGAAGAAAGCTGAGCAAGGTAGATAGACAACCAGGATGAGATAAAGGAGAAAAGAAAGGAAAAAGGAAATGAAAAATGTCATGTATTTATACACACAGGATAGCTAAGAAGATTGTACTAATAATTTCTATTGAATTTTTTGAAGGTAACTGTTAATCCCTGAAATTTTTACTTTGACCACTTCTGTATACTTTTATCTGGTCATGTACGACAGCAGTGAGCAATGTAATAGCCACTGTTGAATGCCTGTCGTCTTGGGGATTTTTGTTTCTTTGTTATTTTTCAAATTGTATATCATTTCTAATGTCTTAGCTATTGTTTTTCTATTCTCTTTAAAATAAAAAATGAAAAAATAAACTTTT
>NW_004524841.1:1563814-1564521 GCF_000260255.1 Octodon degus
TATGGTGTCCTAACAAGAACTGACTGGGAAAGATTTGGTGTGAAAAAAAGAAGAGAGAAAGTTGAGGTTAGCCAGAGGGAATGAGACAGAAGTCAGTCTAGGAACAACAAGCCCTTGGTCTTGGATCCCCATACCATGCTGACTCCACTAGATGACCCGCCAGATTTTTGTATGGGTACAGACCCATCATTAAGCATATCTAAAATCAGGAAAGGTTTGTTATCAATATAAAACTATTTATGAAATCAAAATAATAGTATATTAAGAAATAAATATTCGTATTATCAGTTTCCAATATTTTAAAGAAATTTGAACATAACAGTATAGTTCAATAATTCTAATTTAAAACGTATAATTGAATTATTGTTTTAAACTGTAGATTGAATCAATTTTAACTATTAGAATATTAGATGAGAGTCCTAGCCCAGGTCCGGTGAGTGTGCGGAGAGTTTCCTGCTACCCTGCACTGGCGGGACCAGTCCCAGCCCAGGCTCAGCGTGGGCCGGACCCTCTCCCACCCCCTTGGGCCGCCCCACCCCACTCTGCCGTACCTCCCCACCCCTCCTGCCTAGTAGGAAATTCTGCCAACTTCCGGGAACTCCCAGACCCAGACCTAGTCCAGGTCCGGTGAGTGTGTGGAGAGCTTCCTGCTACCCTGCGCTGGCGGGACCAGTCCCAGCCCAGGAGGCAGCGTGGGCCGGACCCTC
>NW_004524841.1:1565831-1570304 GCF_000260255.1 Octodon degus
ACTCTCTTCCTAGTGGTTATTTGCTGTACAAGATGTGGACTTGATATCATATTTATAAACACTATTAGAACAAATCCCTCTATTCATTAAGAGAATGTAATTATATATCTCTCCTAACCATTTTGAATACACAGATACAAAACGGACATTCATCTGTATCCCCTTTTTTGTTTAGTTCCGTCATTTAAATATTATAGGTGTGTTAACTCAGCAAAATACTGTTGTTTTCAAATTTGAAAAATTTATTTATTTATTTATTTTTCCATAATTTTATTGAGAGACAAATAGCAATGAAACAGTTCCAAATCAAACTGGTATCATCCTCATGATTTTGAAAGAAAAGCAACCATCTGTTTCAGGAACTGAATGTAAAATATTCTTTGGTTTTAGAAGAGTGAAGTAGATGAGATTTCATGAGTCAGAGCGGTGTGTCTACCTCCCAAAACAAGGTGCAGATGACCAAAATTGCCCACACAAGCTTGCAAATAATGCTTACAAATACTGCTAATTGATATATGGATATATATGAGAATGGTGTGACATTATTTGGTATTATCAGTCAGGAGAAACATCACAGACAAAACAAAAATGCTTTTCACTCATATACATTCTTATTGAATGTATAAGTGGAAATGGTCTCAGTTCAGTAATAGTACCTCTAATCCAGCACTCCCTTATATATTTGACAGATAATGTATTTTAACTTGAGAAAACCACTAAATGTGCAGAAGATGATTGTATTACATTTGGAAAATATCTTCCCTCTAAAAATAGATTATGCGGTTTCAGTGCTCCGTTTAGTGTTTCACATTCTCTGACTGTGTTTTCTCACTAGTTCACTGAGCAGCACCACAATTCGAAAGGCAGACATTTCTCTACGAACAGCCACCTGTAATATCGCACAGCCTGCTCGGAGATGCTCTGCCAGCTGAGCAGAGGCTGCTCCGGATGGTGAGGTCCACCAAGGTCTGACCTGAAGGGTGTGGAGTGCATTGAGCAATTAAGAAATAGATAATTCAGACTGTTCTACCTGACTATTAGAATGCTGCCTGCCTGTCTATTTGGCAATTTATATATACATCATCTGCTCAGTGTTACCTCCCCTATGTGAGACATTAAAGACTAAAAATTCCAGAAAATATCAGAAATTAAAAACATTTTAACTTTTTTAATTAATTTTATTGAGAAAGTAATAGCAATGAGAATTTCAAAAAAGGTTAGTAGGACACTTACAGTAATTAATATGTCGCATATTGTTGTCTTTGTAGTCGTTATTCATAGTACAAGATGTAGATATGATATCTTGTCTAAACACTATTAGTTCAAAACTTTTGTCTCATTGAACTAAGAGAAAGTAGCTGTATACCTATGCTAACTATTTTGTATATAAAGATATTTTTTTCACTACAAAATGGTCCTTCATTTATAGCCTTCTTTTTTGTTTACTTTTGTCAGAGATGGGTATTCCATTGCCATTCATATACTATAGGTACATGAATTCAGCAAAGTAGTCCAATATAGTCCAGTAATCTATAATAGTAGCGGGTTGTCCGCATGACTGGCAGCGTCAGAAGTTATTGACTTGAGCCTTTTACAGCTCAGCATATTAATATGGCTTTACTTTTTATGCCTTATATTCATACTTTTCTGCTGGATGGTTAAGGCCAAGATAAAGCAAAACTTATATAACAAAAAACGTAGCTTTTGTATCTGACAAGGTCAGTGAAACCCCCTCAGGATTTACTCTGAAACCTTGAGTTACACTATTTCTCAATTATCTGTCAGGCTCACAAGTCGCAACTCTTTACTACTTCCACCAAAAATCTTTTCAGGTATCCAGAAACATTGAAATGCTACCAATATTTTAAAGAATGACTTTTTCAAGCATGCATTTTTAAGCCACTCCTCCTTCCATCATAAGATTGCCAGATTAACAATTGATAACTTGGGAATGCAACACTGAGTGTCAGTTGTGTTTGTCCACAGTCAGAGGCTGGTAAAAATCCTCTTGTGACTCATTTTCTCTGTAACTCTTATGATACTGTTTGCTACTAATAGTCTCTCTTTTCCTCTACTTTTCCTCTGAATTTATGTTTGTACCTCATTAAGAAGCAGCTGGGAGCCTGTGTTTAACAAAATACACTATTACACAAGCAGAACCATTATGAAAGTTATGCCTAAGAAATGCTTGCTTTTGGTCACTCTAGAAAATGGCAAATGTCTCAGTTACTCTTCTCTCCTTGCTGGGACAAATACCCAACACAGAAAATGAAGAAGGAAAGGCTTATTTAGCTCACAGTTACTGGAAGTTTTAGTCCATAACTGGCTGGCTCCAAGGCAGAGCGGCACAGGGCAGAGAGCATGCAGTTCATGGCAGCAGAACAACAATAATGGCAACAGAGAGGGAGTCTGTCTCTCTGTCTCTCTGTCTCTCTGTCTCTCTTATATTGCATTCAGGCTCTTTGCTCCAGGTTGGGGGAAGTACACACACCCACAATCCTAGCAGTACTAAAACCCATAATCCCAGTTTTGGATCACCCATAAGCCCAGTGGATCATGAGTGTATCACAAACTCTAGAAGTCCCCACTTCCTGACTGCATAAGGCTTTGGGGGAACAACTAGACACGAACCATGACAGCAAATGAATACAATGCACACAGAGCTTATATAGGGTCTTAACAGAGATAGTACAGCTATTTAAATGTGATGCTGCCTATGAGGAAGTTTACCTGTGATACCAGACTGAAAACCCCCAGCAGGTTGCTTAGTACTCTTTTAGCTTCTCACTAAACATTTCCTTTCCATGAAGCACCATCTTATCTCTGAGCCAAGCGAAGCAACAAGCAAGTGTATACACACAAAAGGAAAGGGATTAAGGAACAGTATGAGAAGAAACTAACAAAAAATACATTCATTGGAGATGCTAAACAGAGGAGGCTTATTGTGCACTTAAGTTTTTCTCATTGCATGTGAAATGAATTAGGTCAAAAAAGTAAGGCAGTCAACCCATCAACAGTGATCAAAAAAAAGCTCTCTTTTGGTGTGTGTGTGTGTGTGTGTGTGTGTGTGTGTGTGTGTGTGTTTTATTAGTGTTACATTATAAATTTTATTTACAAAGTTTGATCAATAAAGAGGAAAATAATAAAGCAAAGAGGTACCAGAAACAGGACAGTCACACATATATACACAAGATATGAACAGTACTGGCTCATTTCTAGCAAATTCAATCTTACAGCATTTAAAATAAAAAGTACATTTCAATCCGTCCAAAAGCTGACAGCATTTAGCACCAGGGAAGAAACTGTATTTTAGCTTCTAATCATGACCTCAATATCCATGAACAGTAAAAGATGGGAATCTAGACACTTGTCACCATCAATTAACAAAAAATTAGCTTTGGAACGTATTTTCAACTTCCGGCCTCTTGTGTTAATAATTACCAAAAAGTATTAAAAGAGTGGTACAGGATGTTATCATAGTTTCAATAGCTTAGATGGAGAGAAAAATGCCCACTGTATATACACTAACTTTATCTCTCACAAACATGGACCCTCTATCAGTTTCATGTCTTCTTTAAGGTTGCTTTATTTTACCCATATACATAAACATTCTCTTCATAATTGCATGCTAATTTTTAGCAATGCAGCCAGTTATACGCTTGAACTTAATCATTTGTCCCCAAAATGCAGTAAAAGAAATGAAAGAAATGTATGTGTTATAATTATATATCCTGCATAATAAGTAGTAAGTCTGCACCAGGGAGATAGCTCAGGAGAATAAGTGCTTGCATGGCAAGCGCAAGGTCCTGAGTTCAATACCTGGTACAGCAAAAAAAAAAAAAGTAGAAAGTTTGTCTAAAACATCAGTTGACTGTCTACTCAGGCCATGCAACAATTTGCAGGTGTGCCAGCTTCTACAACTCCCTTAACAGAAGGAGTAGATTACAATGACTTTTTCAAGTACATTCTGGTCTATACTTTCGTAACTACATTCCTCAAAATACCTGGATTGTCAAAAATCACATTTTAAAGAACATTATTTCAAATTATTTGCTCCAAAAGCAAAATATCTCTGTGTAAACCTAGTATAGTATTTATAACTGATATAATTCTTTCAGGAAATAATATCATGTTTTTGGTATCACTTCTAGGACAACCCTGGGATAACTATAATCAACTCTTGTTTCAGACTCAGCACACACATACACTCATGGAAGTGTCTGGGCTTTGAGTGCACCAGCATTTTTGGAAGGTGCTATTTCCAAATTGCCATCCTGCTGCCACAAACAGCAGCCTGTGTAACATAAATCATGTTTCTAAGTTGTCGGTGTTGTATCTTTTGGATACTGAACATAAAGAATAAACAATGGAGATGAAGGAAAGGAGAAAAGACAGGAAAAATAGAAAGGGGGGAAAGTCTTGCAAGTATATCTTCAGGATAGGTGAGATGATCGTAGTACTAATCTCCATCAG
>NW_004524841.1:1570454-1575201 GCF_000260255.1 Octodon degus
GCTGGAGAGTTGTGGGGATCGAACTACAGCAACCTGAGGCTGACAGCTTTGTGGAAGCAGCCACTTAAACAACTGAGCTAAGGCCAGGCCCCCGACTTTGACTAACTCTGTATGCTAGTATCTATAATCTGAGCAACTATATCAAAGACAGCAATGTGGAATACAAAAACCACAGTTGAATACCTCACATTTGGCTCTTCTAAATGTGTACCATTTCTAGTATATTATCAATTATTCTTATACTTTATTTAAGATAAATTTAAAAATAAAAAATAAAAAGGACAAGAAAAAAAATTAAGGTTTACTGAAAGGAAGAGTTAATGTTTAATTGTTTAACCATTCTTGCGTGCCTATACCTAGTAATTTGAGCAACAAATTTGACAGTAGGATGTTTTGTTTTTGTTTGTTTGTTTGTTTTTTGGTGGAACCAGGGACTGAACACAGGCCCTTGCAGTTGCCAGGGAAATGCTTAGCCTACTGAGTCAACTCCCTGGCCCCATGTGTTTTGTTTTGTTTTGGCAGAACCGGGGATTGAACTTAGGCCCTTGCACTTGCCAAGGAAATGCTTATTCTACTCAGCCATCTCCTAACAACCATTGATAATTTTCTGGTTTTGTTTTGAAATTCTGTAGCATTTGTATTGTTGTATGCTGCTTTGTTCCTGTCTTTATTTTTTTTTTTTTTAGCTTTTGTTTTTGGTTTTACTCTTTAAAAAAAATAAAAATAAAAATAAATAGATAAATAGATTTTGCCATTGTCAAATAATTTTCTGTATCACTTGCCTTATGGAAATTCATTCTGTTGAACAATTGCACACATGTGTGTCAGTGTGTATTGCTGGGGAATGAATCCAGAGCCCTCACACTGAACTACATCCCTAGTCCTTATACTATTTATTCTGACATGGTCTCACTGAGTCACTAAATTACCCAGGTTGGATTAGATCTTGTGATCCTCCTGGCTCGGACTCCCAGGTAATGATGATATACACTTTGACCTAAAAATATCACAGGCCAAACGTCAGACTTGACAATGTGAACAAGGTTACCTTGCTTCCCCTCTTTTTCTTCCATTAGGTGAAAATGAACAGGGAGAAAAAAATCATTTCAATGTTAGTCCCTCTTTAATTTATGTTGTTACTTCTAAAATATAATCATGGTATTAGATCTCAGAGATATTGGTTTCCCGCCCTTTTCTGCCTTACCCAATTCCTATAGAGTACATCACATTTTTCTATATTTTTCATTACTTCCACATGTTTGTTCAATCTGAGCTAACTTTCAATTTTTCTCTGACCCAGAAAATATCGTAAACCTACTGGCATAGATAGTAATGCTAAGCCTTACTCTAGGAGAAGAACCCAGGGTATTTAAATTTGAGGTCTCCAAAGGACCAAATGCAGATGTGGTATGTTGACATTCCCCACTCATCTATCAACAGAGGATCATCATAGCTCATGGATGATTAGCAGCACTATTTCCTAAAACTCATTTTATTAAAAAAGTCAAGTTTCCTTAGGTATGGCAATTAAGTGAGACTACACTTGCACATAAACCTAATGCACTAATTGGTATGTTCATTTGGATCCCCAAATAGTATCTACACCTGTTCCTCCGTGTGTGAGACAAATAATTACCTTGCTTCAAACTCGTTTCAATTTAGAAGAAGGCTTTCTGAGTATCAAGAAATTTGGTTTCCTTAGAAAGTTCTAGATTGCCAAGGCACTGACTTTCATTGAATATGTTGGATGTATTTGATTTTTTTCAAAAGGTCTTCAGTATATTTGAAATCTAAGTGCTTTTCAGACCTGGGAGGAAGAAACCCACAGAGGGGGCAAGAGGGAGAAGGAGATAGTATTTTACATCAAGAGAGGACTTCCAAAACTATGTCAAAAAGCTTTCTGATAAAATGGATGTGAATTTACTGCCTGAATGAGTCTGACCCTATCCATCACCTTCCAATGAATGATAGATCATTCAATACATGGTGTTTGCTTTTTCTCTGTTCCCATATTTGACACTTAAAGGAGCCAGAAAAAAGCATAGGAACCCTTCAAAGACTAACCTTTCACTACAGCAATTGCTTTTGAAATATATCTGAGTGACAAAGAGAAAGCTTAGAAGACTGTGAAAAATGTGTGACATTTTATAAGGAAAATAGATCATGAAGTATTTCACTTAACTCCAATAAATTCTAAATCACTTGTGTCTTTTATACAACACACTGAAGGGAATAACACAAAATTACACTTTGAAAGTCTTCCACAAGAGACATCAGTTAAAATGGCTATTAGAAGTTAATCAGTATTTACAATACCAGGGAGATAATCAAATAAATATCAATACAAGTATGCAATACACAAACTCAGTGGAATTGCCACAAATACTTTTTTCCAGGTATAAGCATGCCTTGATTCAAATAATTAGTACTATTACAGTTTGTCCTTCAGTTTGCTTAACTCTGCAGTTTAGCTTGTGAAAGAGATGGTTCCAGTAGGGCTTTTCTCAGTAGTTGAAACTCCTTTAGATTTTAGGCCATGTGCTATGCATGTTTTGCTTACATTTTTTTAATTGAAGTTTCTGAGGAATCCCATATGGTAGTCAAATACAAATGGAATATCATAGTGTATTATTTTTGCTGGGAATGTAGCAGCCTCCCAGCTGCAATGTAGCATAAAATTGTTGCTAAAAATTCAGCCCTTAAGGCCACTGTCTGACTTTGAATTTCCCTGACAGCAACACCTGGAGACAATACACAGAATCCAGTGTATTTATTTTTGAAGTGGCCTCAGAAAGCATGTGTAGGGAAATGGAAAGCGGGAGCCAGAGAGGTAAAACAAGGAAGAATACAATTTAAACTGGTTACATCTGTCAATAGCTGAGTCTCAGTCCTCCAGGACCTGCCATGGAACCACGCAGAAAGGTCCTCAGAACTCTCCTGGCAAGTGAAAGAAAACAGAGCTTCCTGTAGCAGTGAATTGCAGACTGTTATAACCCCTGCAAGTTCACCCAAACTGAGCCAATTCCAATGGTTTTGGGGATGGCCCAAGGCAGAGATGCTGGAAAAAATGTACTGCAAGGTAAGGCCTGGGTACTTGAAAGGCACAGTGGATCTGCACCAGGCTTGGGCCCCAGAAACTGAAGAGAGGCAGAGCCCAGGAGCATGATGCCATGCTCCAGAGGCGTCTGCAGCAACCTGCACACTGCTTATCTCCTTCTGTATGTGTGTTTCAACAGCTGTAGGATGCTAGCAAATGAATTTGACATAAAGTACATTATGAGCATAGAAATCTGAACTATATTTGAAACCTATATCTACCTCTGACTTAATTTTCAGCCCTGGGGAAATCCACCAGTCTTCATGGGGGCCAACAGGTTCTATCTCTTCTGATTATGGTTGGAATCCAATGAGTTAAAGTATGAGACCCAGGCACACTATAACTGACCACGCATAGTGGTTAGCACTGCCCTTATCCCACCTAGAGTGATTAACATCACAATCATTTGATATGATTTTTATTCACTGATGTCACTATGGAAGTTTTCTACAGCCAAAGGGTTCGTATTATGGTTTGTGTGTATTTGTCCCCCCAAAATCTCATGCAGTCATTGGGACAAGGTTCTAGAGTTTGTGATTCATTGATGATCCAAGGCTGGGATTATGGGTCTGAGTACTGCTGGGATTATGGGTGCGAGTGCTACATCCATTCTGGGGCAGATAAGAAGGAGAGAGAGACTTGCTCTCTGTTGCCACTGTTCCTGCTACTTCCATTTGCTCTTGGTCTTTGCCGCCACCATGAACTACTGCCTTCTGCCATGTGCCAGTCTGCCTTGGAGCCAGCAGACTGAAACCTCCATTAACTGTGAAGTAAACAAACCTTTCCTCCCTTCACTTTGGATGTCAGCTATTTGTCTGAGCAATTAGAGAAGAGTAACTGAGACAGTTTGCTTTGCACAATGTTCTCATTTTATGTGTAGAAGCAGGTCACTGCTGTCCTGCCTGAGAGAGTGCACCTTGTCACAACTTGCTTCTTACCAAACTACTGGACTTTTCAAATCCCATGGCATTTATCATTTACTGCACAATTATTTCCTTAACTCCCTAGATGGGATTAAGAACAATGGGAGAGACTATCACATCACCCATCATCCCTTTCTTGGAATGACATCAATATATGTTGATCAGATGCTAAGGAAATGTAATAAAATTTTGCTACTCAGATGTATGTGAAAGTAGAGATCATATGAAACCTAGTTACTTAGAACACTTACAATAGTATACATGTAGGCAGTACAATCTTTAAGCTTTAAGAATACTCTATTCCATACCAAAAATATAACTAGGTGCAATGTATGTTGTAATTCTAGAGCACACAGCTGAAATTAAACCTCAGCAATGCTTGAAATTCTTCCACAAGTGTCTGTCTACCTCATTCTAGAACAAAGACCCTTCCATTACGGTAAGTAATGTGCAAAACAAATGTGATCAAGAACCCAAATTAGGACAAGCACTGGTGAATCAAAGGATGATTAGGAGAAATTTCTGCCTTTGACCTTCTGGGATTGTCTGTCCCACATTTTCAGGTGGACTGGAGCAAAAGGACAAGGCTTTTGTTCTCCACTTCTTTACCTTACCAGCCTTTCCTGTATAGATGATGGATGAAAACAACCATAAATGCCCTTTTCTCAAGGGCCCATTTTAAGGAGAAAAGCAACACAGATACGAGTCTTGAATAGTGCATCTTCTT
>NW_004524841.1:1575376-1580467 GCF_000260255.1 Octodon degus
TGTCCTAATTTGGGTTTATCTCCTTCTGAACCTTCTGGTACTTATTAAATTTTAAATATGATCTGCTCCAATGTGCCTCCCTCAGCCTTGTGCTGAATTGTTCTATGACATCTAAATCAGCTCCCTTCTCATCTCAACTCATAAAAGCACACACCAACCCTGGTTTTTATGATTCTCTTCTCTCCTGGCACTGGTAACCTTGGTATAGAAAGTCTTCATTCTCTGCTTGGTTTTAATTGCTCCATTTACGATTCATGGAAATTAATCCATAGTTGATGAAAATATTAGCAGATTCCTCCATAAGGACCCAACTCTCCAGAACACATATCTGAATTGCTTCATGTGGACTCATCAAAGGAGGAATTGATGTAGAAGTAGAGTAACTATGGTGCCTGTGCTCTTGATCTCCCAAATATACTAGTTTAATTATCTTCACTCAATCATATGGCTTGGATGAGTGCTACACAGAATTGTAATATTATTGAAAAACACCTTCTTCCTGGATTATAATAGGTGCTTTGATGACTCCACTTTGAGACTTGATTTGCTCTAGGTATTAGCATGAAACCAATTATTTTTCATATAAGGATATTCACCAAATATTTATGGAGTTAAATCAAGTGTTTTATAAATTTTCAGCTTCAGACAAGTCACACGGCATTATTTAGCATTTGATTTGGAGCCAGTCCTTCTGTAGCCCATAACCTTTTATGTAGGCTATAATCACCCTCAGTTCTATGTTGGAGCTTGGACAATCACAGGGCTGGAGATCACTGTGAAATCAACCAGCTTTTCACGCAGCTGCTGTACCATCTTGTGAAATATTTCAGAGATGGGGACTGTTCAGTCAGAGTGAAAAACAGCCTCTGCCCAATGATGTATTGAAAATGCAGACAAATCCCAAACAGGGTTAGGAGAAAAACGCTTTGCATTTGCAAAGTATTTTGATCTAATCACAGTGCCTGAAAATACCTACCATGGTAGGCAAAATAATTATAGCTGTTTCAGAACACTAAAATTCATGAGGGCACAACTCTGCTATAAACCAAGCAGCTTCTCCAAATAATACACTTTCAGGTAGTGTTAAAAGATCCTGTTAACTATTAGCTTATATATATTCTTAGATGGAAGAAAATGTAGCACACATTAATGAATTCAAATCTCAGCATTAGTCATGAATAAGGGGTCATTTAAGATAAAGATGTTTCTTGTTTGTGTATTAGCTCTGTACTTGGTATCAAGTCACGAGGAACAGTACCTACCTCTAGGGTGTCTGTCATGGACACCTTTTCTCCAAAACTGGGTAATGTAAGGATTTTCTGTTTGTGGGGGTCCTTTTTAATGTGTCTAAGGAAAAAGGAAAAAGATTAAAGCTTTCCATAAGCAAAACTGTAAGGATTTCTCTATTGACTCCTTGGTGAACCACAATATATATTACACACTACGAGAAATCCTGCAGTAAAGAAGTCATTTCAAATTTAATTCACCTTGTAGTGTCTTTGTGTTTATTTTCATTTAACCTTATTAATATCTCATGAGCTATAATTTTCTCTACAGTGAGTGAGCTACTGCTCCGGAATGTAATCCACAAATGAGGAGGATATCCTGAACGCTTCAAGTTGTTTTCCTCTTTTTGTTGAGATGATAAACACTAAAGGGCTTCTGGGGCTTACAATGTCTTTATTACATGCTCCAAAATTTGCAAGCAAGTGGCCTAATTGAATAATTCATTATGGACTCTTCTCTGATTATAATCTCTCTAGCTATTCAAATGCTACTTTCTGGCTGAACACAGAACTCTCAAATTTTCCCAGTTGAGATTTCCAATAAAAAAAAAATTTACCCCATCTCTCTTTAGGTCACTGGAAGTACTTCCTTGAGCCAGAAGCAACTTTCATTTCTATGTTTCAGAATAAAATTTATTATTGATATTTAGCCAACATAATCAATTAGTTCTAGAATAATTGGAATAAATATTGTCCTAACATCCAGTATGTCTCAGTTAATGTGGAAAACACTCAGTACACACATGATGATGACATGAACCCTGAGAGAACTATGTAAAGAAGAAAGCTGAGATATGTATATCATCAAAATTATGGTGTTCACTGAGTTATTAAAATGGCAAGGCAATGCACTGATACAAAGCCATTATGCTTTGAGGAATTTGTTCACCAATCCCTAACTGAGGAATGGAATAAAATTATGTATTGGCCTGTTCAATAGTCCACTCATTGTTAACAGATGCTGAGTAACAGTATTTATTTAGAAATCACCTTGCATGAGATGCTCCTCCAGGCCTCCTAGGAACTAGGGGCACAAATGAGCAGAACAAACATACCTGTCTCACGAGGTTTACCTTCTGGTGTGGAGATAAATGATAAACAAGAAAATGAAGACTCAGTTGATACAATAAATAAGCAAAGCACGTGCTAGGTTCAAAAATAATTACTGAAAATTAAAATAAGACACAAAAGAAGTAATCTGAATCGTCTTTGATAACACAGACAGGTGAAAGGAAAGATAACCAGGAAAAGCCTCTCTGAGGTGCTTCGAATTGTTCCCCCACTTCTTTACCTTACCAGCCTTTCCTGGATAGATGATGGATGGAAACAGCCATAAATGCCTTTTTATCAAGAGCTCATTTTAAGAAGAAAAGCAACACAGGCATGAGTCTTGAAAAGTGCATTATTCCGCATCCTCCTGATGATTTCCTTCATCTTGACGTTCCTCTGCATTGACTCATGAATGAAGACATTTTTCTCTCTAGGCCTCTTATCTACTATAATCCCTCCCTATTAATTTTTATCCACATTGTTCTTGCCTGTTATTTATTTATTTATCTCTTTGCTTCTCTTTATTCTTGTACTCTGATTTGGCTTCAAGTCCTAACTCGAGTTTTGAAGGAATTGAGAAGCACACTCTGTGAACAACTGGATGAGATCCTCCTGGCACCAGACACAAGAGGCCAAGGATGACAGGGGGCACAGCCTGGCACAGGGGAGCGAGTGATGGGGCTCGCTTGGCTGCAGCAGGAAAGGAGACGGAGCAGTGAAGGAGCCAGTTCAAGCTTTATGATCACAGCAATGACTTTGCTTTTATTTCAGGTGAGTCTGCAAGCCATAACAAGGTGTAGCGCAAGAAAGTGCCATGATCTGGCTTTGATATAGGGGAATACCATGGATGCCGTGTTGAGGACAGATTCTAAAAGGTGAGCGTCAAAATAAGAGAAATAAATTTGGAGATTCATAAAGCAAATGAGAGTTGATGATAGCTTAGGTCACACTGATGGAGTGAGAAGAAGTGTGTGGAGTCTATTTTGAAGGTTGTTCTAATGTGTATGGACCTTGAATTAAAGAAGTAAGTTAAAATGATCTCAAGTTTCTGGACAAAGTTACCTGATGAATGGAACTGCCACCAAATGAATTACAGAAGAAAAGCGTGGATTGAGTTTCTCTGAAAAAGGAATTTTCCTTGAAGGCTTAAATTCCTTTATTTGTGTGAGCTTTTACAAAACATGAAAGAGCCTCTGAAAATACGTTCAGAGGTTCATCTCTTTCTGTAAAATTTGTCAAAATACGACATTTTGACTAGAATTTTCTAAAACTATTTCTCTTTATTTTATCTCTCATTCATCGTAATTCTCTTCCTTTGTCATGATAGCTCTGGCTATGTCACGATCACACTCAAGATAATTGATTTGAGGATATAATTAATGACATATATTTATCACGTCTGTGTGTTCAGTTTCTAACTGTCACTTCAATTAGAAATAATTGATCATACTCATGGTTTGCATTCACACTATTCCTATGATAATTCATCTAGCACTATAACACTGGACACTACAAAATAAATACTTTCTAAAGTAAGAATCTAATGCTTGGTGATCTGAGAGGTGGACTTGGGGTGGTGAGGTTAGCACTGGGCAGTGGCTGCAAAAATATTAACTTTAGTAGAGAAGTTTGGATACACAGAGACCATAATAAATCAGTTGCTTTCAGGCTCATATCAAAATGATCTCAGGAAGCAGTAAGTGATAACTGAGCTGCATCTGGTAGCAGATTTTACAGCAGTTGAATTATACAGCTACATCTGACGACAGGCTTCAAGTCAGAAAATGACATTTGTTTCAGTACATCCATGGCTGCTCCTTATTGTATTTACCACTTCATGTTTCTTTCATACATGATGAGCTTGTTTCAGTCACAATTTTGGTAAGCCCATAAGCTAATCCTAGAGAAGATGTGTAAAGTCAAATGTCAACGAAGAACTTCTTGAAAAATGAGAAAGATACAGTGATAAAAGGCCATAAGACTCTAAGAATGCCAACAAAAATAAAGCTGCATTGAAAAGAAAATATCAAGGCCAAGGAGATAGCTTAGAGGTCTAAAACGCCAGCTAAGGCAAGCTAAGGCAATCACAAGGGACCATGGTTCAATCTCCAGCACCACATGCCTTGCCAGTCCCACACTCAGGGCAGGCCGAGCTGGCCAAAAAAAAAAAAAAAAACAAGAATATTCTTTACATTTTGAGTTTATCAAAACAGGTGATTTTCACACCTGCTTTGTTAGCATTTTTCAAGTCTGTTCTGTTAGCATATTTTTTTAAGACTGATTTTCAAAATTGTTTTGTTGATATGTGGCAAATGTCTATCCACGGAAGGCATGAAATGTTCAAAACTATTTTGCCACATGGAGGACAATCATCCTGAATTAAAGGACAAGGCTTTGGAGTTTTTAAAAAAAATGAACATGAAGAATACAAACAATTTCTGAAGGCCACTACTTCATCAAATGTGTCTGCACTAAACATCATTCTTAGTGGCTAACTGAATTGCTAAAGCAAAGAAGACCTTTATTATTTGTGAAGAGTTAATCCTAATGGCTGCAAAGGATGCAAAGACATTCATTATAAATGAATGTCTCCTCTTTTGAGGAGACACTGTGGTTTAAAAGATGCTATGTGTTCTTCTTTTAGCTAGCACCATATTTAGACAAATTGACAAAATTGCAGAGGATATTTGAGGCACAACTGTTACAGAGAATTAATGAATTGCCATGTAAGAAATTCAGGTGGGGGGGCCTGGCC
>NW_004524841.1:1588858-1589689 GCF_000260255.1 Octodon degus
CCCTTGCCAGGGAAGTGCTTATTCCACTGAGCCATCTCCCAGGGCTAGCCTAACCACTATTGACTACAAGAAAAGGGTTCTTGTTTTGTGCAATATATTTTTCAGGAGGACGTGCCTAAGAAAATGCCATGTGCAATTACATTGCCAACCAATGCCACAGCTGTGTACCTCTTCAAGTCTTTGAATGATTCCATAGTAGGAAGACTGAATTGGCCATTTTGCATCAGCATATACATGGATAGAGAAGTTGCTGTCATGGGACGGTGTCTGGTTTCACTACTCAGGTCAGAGCAACCTCAGTCTACACACTGTGTCATCCATGGAGAAATTCTGTTCCAGCCAGAAAATATCACCTGAACTCAATAATGTTTTTCTAGATGCCATTTGAATTATCAGTGGCATGAAACCCAAGTCCCTAACTCATATGTGTCCTCACAGCTCTGTGAAGAGAGATGCAGAGCCCACATATCTTCTCTTACACACAGAGATGAGATGGCTTCTAAAGAGAGATCACTGGCCAGGGTTTTTGAGTAAAGGAATTTGCCCAGAGACTTCTATTAGACAAAGAGACACCTCTGATGGCACATCTCCATGACACAGAACACGTGAAAAACTTGCCTACCTGTATGAAACATTCAAACTGTTCAATAAATTTAAACTATCACTTCAGGGAAAATGACAACTCCACTCAAGTTGACAGATAAAGTGGATCTATTCAAAGCCAACTGGACTTATGAGACATTGAGTGACCATTGGAATTTGTGACATGTTTTCAGTATTAGCAGAGATTTTGAAAGAGATAGCACCACGGGCTTCTCTCTTCTTTATGGT
>NW_004524841.1:1591079-1600251 GCF_000260255.1 Octodon degus
CTGCATATTAAATATGACCAATGTCCTTTTAGAGGACGAGGAGAAAAGTGATATGCAGGGAGAAGCTGGTATGTGACAGTGGGGACAGAGTCAGGGGCATGAATCTATAAGCCGAGAAACATGAAGGATTGCTGGTAAATGCCAGAAATTGAGAAGATCCTAAAAGGATGCTCCCCTAGAGCAGTGGAAAGGGAACTGTGACCAATGCAGTGCACAGAGCCCTCTCTGCGGACTCACAAGCTGGCCTGCCCCAGTAGCAGAGCATTGGATAGGAGTTGCTTCTTATAAACAAAAACCACAGACTGGGCGTGGTGGCACACATTTATAATCCCAGCTCTTGGGAGGCTGAAAAACAGGAGGATCACGATGAGTAGACCCTGTACTAAATACATAAAAACAAAACAAAACAAAACAAAACAAAACCAAAAGCTCAGTATTCAGGTTTAATTGCAGTATTGGCACTTTTTGGATAAATAAGGGGATTTTGGATTTCAGTTTGGGTGCTTGGTCTCCACAAGTTGCCATCACTGCCTTCGGGGCTTCCAAAGGAATGTGGACCACACACAACTTGGCTTCTGTCCTCAACAGCTATAATACAAGATCCTTCTCTTACTTCAAAGCACCTAGCTAAAAGTAGTTTGCCATGGAAACCTTAGGAGAAAAATAAATATACCAATTTTCCCAACCTGTTTTATAAATTTAGCACTATTCCCAATTCATTTAGAAGAACAAACAGATTAGAAAAACTGAAAGCCTTTGAGAAAAATACAAGCAATAACAGATTGGCCTTATCAAGTATTAAATATGCTATTATGTCTCTATAACTAAAATAGTGTGGTATTGAAACATAAATATAGAGAAGTAACCATAGAACAGGATAGAAAAATCTCAGAGGTAGACTGAGTCTCATACAAGGGTTTATCATATTGGTCTCTTCAGTTGCTACCAGAAAGATAAAATTTTAAAGTAAGTGATTTGGGGCCAGCCAAATAGCTCAGTGGATTAAAGCACCTGAAAGCAGGTATAGGGGCTGGGGGTTCGACTCCCGGGCCTGAAGTGCTGGCCCTGCTCCCAGGGTGCACTGAGACAGCAATTGAGACTGGCAGGGCTGGCGCGTGCCTGTAATCCCAGCACTTGGGAGGCTGCAAACAGGTGGATCACTATCAGTCCAATCTAGTAGTGAAACCCTGAACACCTTGTAGACCCTTCCCTAAAATACAAATAATAATAATAATAATAATAATAATAATAATAATAATAATAACAATGTAAGTGATTTGGGAATAATAATTTAAAAGAAAAATACATATATTTGTGATATAATATCCCAGGATACATTAAAATGAATCAGATATTAAACCTTAAATAACCATGTAACTATAAAAAGTCTATTGTGCTGGGTGTTGTTATCACAACCCAATCAAATGAAGACAGTTCCACATTAGAAACTAGTTCTCACTAACTTTCAGCCAATTTTTCTCTCCACTTTTCAAGCAACTTATTTTAATTATTATGATTGGTCTTCATTTAAATATGACATAGAAACAAAGACAAGTTTTACCTTTCATCTTTAAGCACTTTTCTCCATCATGTTTGGGCTCTAATTTATTTTATCAAGATTCATTTTCATATTTAATTTTTATTTTTAATACTGATAATTTAGAGATGTTTCAATTTCAAAGTTTATGGGTAATAATACTTAAATATTTATGACTGTTACTAAATTTAGAAAATCCTCTCTCTCTCTTTCACAAATAAGATATAGGATTTCATAGCCTTTCAAGTTTTCTTATGCACTGACTAATCTGTAATGTTCTTTGAACTGTACATAATCATTAATAAATGAGCCAATAAGTTCATATATTATTTCTGCTTTTCTATGATTCAAACACGGTTTTGCTTCCATAACCCATATGCCTCCACTACCCACAGCTAAAGGACAGGCTCACATTGCAAAAAATAGCTCTGGCTCTACAATTTATGTTCAGAGTCAGGTGGGTCAGCCCAGTGGGTGTGGGAATAACTCTGAACCCTTTTCCTACACCAGAACAGCAGGATACAATTATGCTATGATTCATAACTAGATGTAACCCAAAGTCACATACACTCAGAAGGACGGACTCAGGGAAGCGCTAGGATCACAGGATCATGATATTCAGCAGTACACTGACGAGTGTATAGCTAATGAGATGTTGGGGATTGAAGCAGGCTCCGAAGAGTAGGCACTAGGGGCGTGGCCTAGGAGACCTTGTCTCGCTCTTGGCTCCTTTGGTCTGTCCACTCCTTGCTGCCCTGCCATCCACTATTTTTCCTCTTCCATGTCTTCCTGCCTTGAAACCAGCTGGCTATGGACTGAAACTTCTACAAGCCATGAGCCAAAGTAAATTCTTCCTCTAACTCGCAGGTGTCCAATATTTGGTCCCAGCTATGAAAAAATAACTAAGGCAAACTATAAACAAAATGACTGACCAAGTAGATAGCTCAGTGGACTAAGTGTCCACTTAGGCGAGTGCAGGGACCAGGGTTTGATCCCTGGTACTGTATGCCACTCCGGCCCCACACCCAGGGCAAGCTGAATCGGAGACCAAGACCAGGCATGGTGGTGCACACCTATAATCCCAGTGCTGGGGAGACTGAAAGGAGGAGAATCACTAAGAGTCCAAGCTCTGTAGTTAGACCTTGTACAAATTACAGAATAAATGAATAAATAAATAAATAGACTATAAAGCAAATATAATCCCACTAAATTCCTTCTCTTTAAATGCAACCTAACAATGTCATTCCAACACTACTGAGAGAAGGAAAGCACAAAAAAGAGGAAGAAAAAATAATGAAAGATAATGGATCTCAAGTATTCATATTTTAAAATTATAAAAGCATCCATCCATGTGACTATATAGCTAGCATTTTCCCTGAGAGAGCAAAGAATGCAAACCTTATGCTTTTTAAAATTTATAGTAAGTCCACCTGTGAATTCACTATATGGTTTTAGAAATAGGAATCAGAACTCACAATTCTATTTATTGTTTATCCTCATGAAAGTTCTCCAGAAGATGACAGAAAATCATGCAATGAAAGGCTTCGGTGTGATGCTTAGTGAGGAATTTGTATAAACTCACAAAGGGATCAGGAGAGGGTCAGGATAAAGGGGTGGCACTGATGAAACCATGCAGTTAAGAGACAAGTCCACTCTGGTGAGCCTAGCAACCAGTTAGCCATGACATAGTCCTAATCATTTGTTCTAAATTAACCAAAAAACAAACCCTTTCCCCTGCTCACACTGTAAAGTATCTCACTGTGCAGCCTGGACTAGTAGTGATCCTCCTGTCTCAGCCTCCCCAGCTCTGGGATTACAGGTGTGCACCACCATGCCCAGTTTCAGTGGCTGGCACGTGGTAACAAGGATCTAACCCTGGTCCTTGGGCTTGCCAGGCAGGTGCTTAGATAGCTGAACTAACTCTCTAGAGAAAAAGAATGTTTGGTATAAAATTATTTGAAGTGTGTCTGTGCAATCTGCATAATTTACGGCTTTCCTTTTCTCCAGCCTAATAAAGTGAACCAGGAAGCCACAAATATATCTCTGTTTAAAATACTGTAATTATAAATTGTCCTCAACTGAATCACCCAGTCATACCTTCAGGTTAGGAGATGACATTTTACGGAATCAAACCTGTGGACAAGAAAAATACAATATTACAAAATCAGATTAATTTATAATAGCTGAAAGCATTTGTGTAGCAAAAGAGGCAGGGGCTTCGTTTTCTTTTCAGATATAAAGTATCATTGCCCAGCTAACCTGTAATACCAGCACTAATGCTTCAATAATGGAGTCATTGGAATCACATGCTGAGTAAAGAAAAAACCCAGTACAATAGATCCACAACACAACAATAACCTAATTTGAGAGGTGAGAGTGAAAATTCTCTCTTATATTCACACTGGCCTTTTTATGGACACAGTCATTTCACGGTTCACTTGGTTTGGCTTTGGTCCAGAGACCTTTAGCAGGCAGCCCATTATTTCCAGGATGTTTGTATCCTTAATCCCAACGAAGACTTCATGTTGCTTAGGACATGGAATAAAACTATAGGAGATGCAGATGTTTGGGGCTTCACCTTCTGTCTGTCCAACCCTGGAACACACATGTCATTGAGTTGTGCTTCAATCACCGCAGCATTGAAAGCCCCAAATGTAAATAACAGAAAAAAAGTAGAAATAAATTCCCAAGTTATATACAACTACCATAGCTGAATTTTGAAAAATCAGAAAATAAGCACACTTAGCCTTCACTCTATATTTATGCACTTACTACAAATATTTATCCCAGAAGAGTCTATAACTATTTGATTGCCGAATCTGTTCCTCATTCTTATCCTCTTTCAAGTAATAACAATAATCTTAACAAAATTTAGTTAATTCCTCTTATCTGTTTCCATTCATACTTTCACACTCCATTTTCTCTGCTCCCCCACCACACACACACACACACACACACACACACACACACACACACACACTTCATTCTCTGGGGACACCTTTAAGGAATAAATGCCAATTACATCCCCCCACTTTAAACTATGCCAAAGCTTGAATGTATTCGCAATTTTCTGTTAATATGCATCCCCACAAGGTTTTCATAAACTATCTGTCTAGGGATGAATTTTGTGGTTCATTCTATGCCGATATGCAAGAAGCTTATCTACTTTTTCCCATTATGAAGAACACAGAATTATTATCTTGACATGTGTCAGTAGCTACTCTTAAAAAAATCTCCATTTAATTCGCCTCTCAGAGTATAAAAGGAATGTCAATCCCCCATTCAACCTCTCCTTCTGTCTCAGACAGTTTTTAAGAAATGGTTATAAAAGAGAAAGAGAGAGAGAAAGGGATACCTATGCATTCTCAAATCAGTAATTTCAAGGAAGTCAATAAAATCTGTAGGGACAAAAATCTAACAAAATGTTCTGGGAATTTGTGTCACAGAATTTATGAATAGAAATCACAAATAATGAGTCCCTGACCTTGTTATAAGGCAGTTTTGAAAGCTCTTACCATCTTATCTAGCATCACTTTATGCCTCTTCACGAGGTGCTGGGGTTCTGGTATTTCACCTACTTCTATTTCTCCAAGTGCCCTTCTTCCCCATTCTATGTGGATGTCCACTATATCCATCCATCTAGTGAGGCTGTCTAAAATTTTTTATAAGCTCTCTTATAAGAAAACCATATTTCACTTTCTCCTGAAAGTTAACTAAATCAGAGGATGTATAACATAGCCTCACAAGCAAGCTACCTGGACAAATTTCACAGGGAGAAAAACCAATCAGATCTCAGTGGCGACAATGCTGGAAATTTCTATTACAAGCATTATTTTTAAATAAGAGCTGGGTATCTCTACAACTTCATATTTTCTAAAAGAACACTGCTATAAGTCATTTTGTAGTATTGTTCAATAGCTATTCAATATACTAGATTCAACATATGATCTCCTCAGCCACAAAAATCTAGCAAGTATTATATCAACTGGGAAAATCTGGGTAAACTAAGCATCTGAAGTCAAAAATTTTGTTCTCAAAGGTCTGGCATAAAAAATCTACCCCTCTGTGTAAGTTTTGATTGTGCTTAACAATATTTATCTCTGCTAACATTTCTGTTAACATTTGTCACCAGCTAGCCATGCTAAATAACATATTTTCCATAATCTTTTCTTGCCTGGTCTCACCCTTATTTTTACAGCTTACCAAAATAAAGAAACTTTATAATCCAAATACAACTAATTTTATTATAATTATTTCCTCAAGGGGCCAGGGAGATGGCTCAGTAGAATAAGCGCTTCCCTGGCAAGCTCAAGGGTCTGAGTTCAATCCCTGGTTCTGCCAAAAAAGAAAAAAAGAGAAAGAAACATTTTACAGATACATTAATTGAAAAAGTTACCATCAAGAAGTATAATTATTTCCTCATAGAACTTCACATTATTCCAGTTTGATTATTCTATTGCAAATGGGCCAAGCACTCACAAATACATCATGAATGGTCACTATTAGGGTTACAGCATCCCACATACTATGTCATTGGTGAGGCTTGGTTTCGTAAGGCCACTCTGGTCAAAAGCAGATTTCTCCTTTAGCTCACTCAATGCTTCCTCAATGCCCTTGCCTTTGCCTGGTAATTCTAGCACATAAAATGCAATTATAGATAAAAATTCCTCTTGAGACTAGCTTTTCATTGTCTCTCCAAAGCACATTTTCTTCATGCATTAAATCATATCCCAGGACATCTCCAAAACACTAGCTGTTGCTTGGCTTCTTGTTTGCTCTGTGTTAAAGCGACCAATTTATATTCTTGCTCTGATACTTCTGAGTCCTAGCCAGTTCTCCTGGCACCTTTGTAGTTACAATCACAGTTTTAAAAAGAGAGTTATTGGTATGATAGATGGATAAATACTAAGAATAATTTACTTAGAGTAAAAAATTGAATGAAATATATTATTGAAACATTAAATTATAGGTAGTTTTCAATTCTTAAACTTGCAAATATTTTAAAATATTTTACTTCTCCTCCATAAGAATTGCTCCTATCAGTTCTGTGGTGGGCTAGGAGAGCACTGATTTTCATCTAATCCCTGATAGTAACTGTTTTATCTTCTTGATATAAACCATCTGGCCTTTGAATTTTCAATCCTCATCACAAATGATGAGCCTTACTCAATATGCCCAGCTGACATTTTACTTCGTTTTTAATACATTTGTTTTTCTCTCAGGAAAATAGGTATTTTAACAAGAACAGGTGTACCGACAATGTGATCTTTACCTTTTCTACTACAATTGTGTCTCAATCTTCTGCAATTAAATGTAAGCTTTGAAATGTAAAAGCTCTGCTTGGCTCAGTTTCTAAATGTTACCACATTTTCAAACAGCTTTGTCTTTCACCTGTTTTCTTTTCCTTCTCCCTGTCCTTTCTCCATCCTCTCCTTTCCTTCCTTCTTTCTGACAACAAATATTAATGGCAGATTTATTTTACACCAATGATACAATAGATGTTCAGCATTTGGCATGAACAAAGCAAGTGTCTTTATTGTATGTCGACATTTTTATAAGTTTTGGCATGTAGTTTTGGAATGCTTCCATTATTGCTTAAAATACAGTCATGTCAGAATCCTACTTGTAGGATATTCTTTATGTTTTGAATCTACATCATGTCAGGGAACACAAGATGTGATAAAAATGCATGATGAATGTTTAAATTTTTAAAAACCTATTCCAATAAAGTATCTTTAATAGGTGTGATCAAAAATACAGTGAATGCTACTAATGAGTCTCATCTAATGGAAAGACAGACTCATAAAAACATCAGTGTGTGTCCTCATTCACCTTAATTACCAGAACTGATAATGTGTGAGCTCTGGCTTTTCTCCAAAGTCAGAATAATCATGAAAGATAAATGTCCTGAGTCAATTTAGAACACTGAGCCTGCTCCAATAGTGCAGTTAAAGACACATAAGAATTGCTTCAGAAAATGGCAAGAACAGTAAAATACATGAGTTAGAAATGAAGAGGGAGGGCCGCCCAAATAGCTCAGTGAATTAAAGTGCTTGCGCAGGGGCCAGGTGTTCCATCCCCAGTCCCCCCAACCCCCGCCACCGTCCAGGAGCATGCGGAGATGGCAAATGAGACTGGGCATTGTGTTGCGTGCCTGTAATCCCAGCACTTGGGAGGCTGTAAACAGGCAGATTGCTATGAGTCCAATCTAGTAGTGAGACCCTGAACACCCTGTAGACCCTTCCCTAAGATATATAAAAAAGAAAAAGAAAAGAAAAAACTGAGGAGGGAATATTTGTTTACTCTTTTATTTTAAAAATAATAAAAACATGAAAATGATACAGAATTCCAAAATAATATAATAGGAAATTACCAATGGTAATTACATTGCACATTGTTATCTTCAAAATAGTTGCTCAGATTATCAGATACAGGCATGCAAAATTGATCAAATAATAAAAGCACTAACTCTTCCTTTAAATAAACTAATAGAAATTAGTAGTACAATTATCTGAGCCTTTCTTCTTTTCTCCCTGCCCTCATCCCAGTTGTTCTTTCCTTTTGAGCAGTTTCTTTTCCTTTCACAATCTCTTGCACCTCTTGGATCTTACTTATTCTTTCAGTCTCTTACACTAGGGCAACAGTATGATGTCTTCACATGCAGGTCTAGTTTATTTCATTTACGAATATGGTCTCAGTTGCACTCTTTACCTAGGGGAGCCTCAAGTTTATCATTCATTATAGCTGAGTAATACTCCATTAAATAAAAACACCATGTCATTTTTTATCCATTCCTCAGTTGATGGGCAGGAATATTTGAAGGGAATTAATACCAATGTGTCCTTTACCACAATTTAAAAATTTTTCCTATCACATCTTTCTAAGTTAAGATCCAAGAGTATGGGATCCACCTTAGGTGAAAGAGATGCAGGCATAGACCCCAGTGGATTGCCAAAACCTCAGACACAATAATACCAAACTCTGCACGTACTCTGCTTTGTCTATTTATACAAACCTACAATCAAAGTTAACTTATAAACAAGGCATTGTATGAGACGAACAACAGTCACTAAAAATAAAATAGAACAACTGTGACAATACATACCATGAAACCAATTATGCGACTTTATTCTCTCTCAGAATGTCTCGTTGTACTGTACTTGCCCTTCTCATTGTGATGATGAGACAACACAGTGACGAAGTGGTGACAGAAGTGAAGTGAGAAAGCAGGATGTACTCCTACCTAGTACATGAACTTACACACGAGCACTGCGATGCCATTGATGTCAATTTGATAGTGGGTACAGCTCAGACAGAAGTGTCTACTGGACAGGTGGCATAGACACTGCAGATGTGCTAGACAATGGGAAGGCACACATTCTGGATGGGATGGAGCAGGGCAGCGTGATAGTCCAACATACCATTTAGATCACGGTGAACAACTTAAAATTTATGAGTACTTTCTGGAATTTTCCACTTAAAAATTTCAGACTGTGGCTGACCACAGGAGACTGAAATCACAGACAGTGACATGAGAGGTAAAGGGGACTACTGGACTAGAAATGTCACTTCTAGTGTTCCTATGAAAGCAAACGAATTATGCTCTAAAGGTTGATGAGATTCAAGTTCACTACA
>NW_004524841.1:1600351-1616951 GCF_000260255.1 Octodon degus
CTCTCTCTCTCTCTCTCTCCACACACACACACACACACACACACACACACACACACACACAAATGATGCCTGATGGTCCAGCCCTGCTTTGCATATCCTGCCTTCCAGAGAGAGAACTTCTCACTGACTTGATCAAATGTAGCCCCTAAAGTAATGGTGTCCGTGATTAGATTACATCCTAAACCGGCCACTTCTGGTTTTCTTCAAAAGAGTGGAAATGAAATGAAATGGCTATTTGTCTTCCATCCTGTATGAAGCCTGGAAGAGAGAGGGAACACATGAGTTCAAAATATTGTGGATTGTTTTGGCAGCCCAAGCAGCCAGCTGTTGATTGCAGTTCACAGAACTAGCCGGGGATGTCAGTAGCTAACTCTAGCATCTGTGTTATGAATGACATCTCAGGATAAAATCCCCCTTCTCATTTCTTGGCAGCTGAAGAATCTCAGACAAAAATGAAAACATGGCTCACCAGACTTAAATTAGTGGTTGGACTATTTTGGACCTGCTTGAGCCGGCATAAGATTTACTCACATCTCCGAATTTCAATCCAAGTTTGAACTGATATTTAGCCCCCAGAAAATAGGGACGTCTGGGGGAAAACATTCTTAATTAGTTTGTAGATCTGAAGTATCATTACCTCTGAATAAGGAATATTTTAGAGGTTTTTTCTCATCATTTATCTACCTAAGATTGCTTTTGCTCATCGAAAATGGCAAGGTAAGAGTCTTTTGCTATTTGAATTCCACTGCTAGATCTGGAGGCGAGCAAAAGGAATGTGTTCTTTTTCCTGGAAATCGCTGTTTAAATTGCAAATATTATACATAAAGGCATGTCCTTCTCTGTTTACAGTACTTTTTTCCATTTCAGTAGCAGCCCTGGATATTCTATCAAAGCTGAAAGTTTTGAAAAGCAGAGATAAAGACCCAGAATTCAATCCACAGGATGGAGAAAACAATGCTTGCTACCAGAGCAGGTCTAAGCACAGGACAGGAGATGAATAGGTGAATTATGCCACCATATGCCCAGCAATTAAGGAAAGTCCTGGCACATTAAAGATGTTTATATGAATTAAATAGAAAATGTCTTGCCTAAGAATGCAAAGAAATGAAATTAGAAATTTAATTATATATTGCTGACTAATCACAGAGTACAAAATGCTGTAAAACTCTTACATAAATATATTTCAGGAAAGTAATTGAATTGCACAATTAGTTTTGAAACATTTCTTACCCCAAGGCTTTATTGAAACCTTATGCAGTCATACACACACACACACACACACACACACACACACACACTCACACACAAATACATATATGGTTACTAATAAATAACAATTATGCTTCCTTGTTAAAACAAAGCCCTCTGAGGTCATAGGTCACATGTTGAGAAAAACAATAGTAAAGTATAGGGTATTTTCTGCAATATCCTGAAATTGTATATCTTAGGGAAAAGATGGTAAAAGGATGATTTTTAAGGCTGGCAGAATCTAGATCTATTGTCATCAATTTTTTTTTCAAGATCACATTTAAAGGTTTAGAACTATTTAGGTTACTTCATTTTATGAGATTATATGGAAATAATTATCTATGCCATATGAGGATAGCTTCAGAAATTTCATTTTTGTTCATGCAGTCTGAAATTTTACTTCTTTTTCATTGATCTCAATTACAGTATGGTACCAATTTTAAAATAATTGTCTATTGAGCACTTACAATGCCAGGCATAAGAATTTAAGTATTGCCTTACTTCTTCTCAAAATAACCCTGCTTGGTGTATGATTACCCTTATTTGTTAGATTGTAAAGCCATCTAAAAAAGCGCATAACTAGCAGAGCCAAGTTGTTTCACATCTTATCAACTCCCAATCCCACACTCAAAAAAAAAAAAAAAAAAAAAAACCTGTACATATTGTCTTCATAATTTTTATTCATTCTCAAATTTCCTCTGAAGAAGTAGGGAAGCATTCACATTAGTGAAGTTTAACATGCATGACAGTCCACCAGAATCGCTACCTACACTCTTACTCTCTTGACTGCTCAACAGGAGTGAATCACACTGATTTATCACATCTACTTTATTTAGAAAACAGAAGCACAGGTCTTAATTTAGGTCTTCCCTTCCCATGAAGGGACAATCAGGAACAGCCATCCCGCTCATTCATTTGCTTAATAATCCTCACTGTCAACAAGTCTGCCTAACCACAAGGGTCAGGGATGACCCTTGACCACAAGGGGGTGCACATGGGGGAGTCCCTGTGAGGCCCCCTCCTTCCCACTGATCCACAGTGTCCACTGGGATCTCCTCTCCTGGGCCACTGCCTGTCTACACTTGACTCTACTATCCCAAATCATTGTAATTAGCAACTCTTCAATTAGACAAAAGAAAAATTCATAATCCTTCTAAACACCTGATTTAAGCAGCCAGCCAACTAGTTAAACCAAGTGAAATAATCTGGACCACGAACTTAACGTATCAAATGGATTTATCATTTTATTTTTATGACACTTGTAAATATAGTTACAGTAGTATATTATTAATTTCAATGTTTAAAATAATACTTAAACACACTCATTCAGTCAAAACAGATGCTCAAAAATTTATTAATTTTTTTACATAAAATGTGTTCATATCTGGTATAACATGAAGTGTACTATTAGATATATACTATTTAGAATAAAACGCTAATCTTCAGAGACAGGTAAAAAGAAATTATCCTCTTCTTTAGCAATTACCTGGGTATTCAGTGCTTGCAGGAGTCACTTTTCATACAGATTTCTCGCTGATTAAAAATTCATATTTGACAGTTTTCCTGAAACTTCAAATTTCATCATAAAAGTAGAATTCTAATGGACGTAAATACTCAATCGGCTCTATTAATAACCTAAAATAATTCCATTTTGGATAGAAACATTACTTTCAGAGCTATAAAATATATTCACATAGACATTGACTTTTCCCAAGTATAGAGTACAAAACAACATCAGGTGTACTCAACATGGCCATATTAGTTCATCCAACTTCATTATTCCATGCATTTCAGGATGAAAAAGACATATGACAGGAGACTTTTTTTAAAAAACTGCCTTAATGGCTGGCCAGATGGTTCAGTGCATTAAAATGCCTGTTTAGACATACACAGGGGCCAGGGGTTCGATCCTGGCCTGCCATGCCAGCCCCACCCCTGAGGCGCAACTGAGATGGAGACTGAGTCTGGGCATAGTGGCCTGAGCCTGTAATCCCAGTGCTTGGAAGGTTGAAAATAGGAGGATCGCTACAAGTATGATCCGTGTAAGGAGACCCTGTAGACCCTGTACTAAAAATACATTTAAAAAAAATTTTTAAAAACTGCCTCAGTGTAGGACACATTTGTGGGCTAGGGAGATTACTCTGTGGTCTAATCACCTGCCTGGCAGACTCGGCCTCGGGTTCAAACCCGGGTACCTTAGCATTCCATGCCAACCAGCACCAAAACTAGGTGTGGTGGTGTATGCCTGTAATCCCAGCACTGGGATGCTGAGACAGGAGGATCGGTACTAGTCTGAACTGTGTAGTGAGATCCTGTATCCAATTTAAAACAAAGAATAAAAGCATATCATTTAATAAAATATTTACATATGAATTTTTCAGAGTTCTTTTAGTTTTCCAACTGTTTTTCCCCCACTCTCCTCACCAGAACTGCACTGAAACACATTTTAGAAGTATATTTTAAATTAAAATTATAGCAAATAAATAACAGATCATTTGGGTTATTTTTTTAATAATAAAAGGACTCTCTTTATATTTTCTACTGAAAAAAAAAAAAACCTGTAGAAAGGTCCCTACAAATGAAGGGCCTTAAATGCTAAGCTCTAATCACTGCCTTCCCCAGTCTGTCGGCCTTAAAATATTGCAGAGCTACGTTCAAGGTGCCAGCTGGCAGCCCAGTTAAGGAAGCAGCCGCGCAGCGAAGTGTACAAATGAGCTCCATGCCGATCTCTGTCTCCGCTCTGCGTGCCCGAAGCCTGCTGCCACCCTACGAGCAATCACAAAGACCTGGACGGTGGAAGGGTTAATTAGGAATCAGGGCGAAACTCTGGGGCTGTTGTGCAGCTACTTCCTTCTTAACCACTTGATGTCATTTTTATAATACTCTTGTTTATGCTTTCAGGCTGCATAAGGAATTCGCTGGAGGATTTTCTGAATATATTCATATCTTTCAATTAGACGAACAGCAGAAAAAGTTTATTCCTCTAAGAATGGACTTAATAGAACATTGTATTTGTCGGTGTCTCATCAAAATGTCATTGCATTTTCAAGGCGATTGTTGGAAGCAATCAGCTAAATATCTGAATTTTTATAGATTTCTTTCTTTCTTTCTTGGTTGTTCAAGGGAAGTCTAGCTACAGGATCCTGCTGCTTTAAAATGAACAGAAGCAAAGAAATATAAAGATAATTTAACTTTAAATAAACCTAGTGCTCAGCAATGCTCAGCAGTCATAAATGAATACATTTTTAGGAGCTATGAATACTTTATCAGATCCATTGTTCTTTTTAATATATTTTAGAGGCATTGCAAGTAACATAATTCTAAATGATGTACACTCAAAGCTCTCACAAGGTACAGTATGCCCTTAAAAGAAAAGCTTTAGAAAAGGTCAAAATGAGCATGATTATCATTACAGTAAAACACAGAAAGTGTTTACATGCAGAGCTTATCAGCATGTAAACTGTTTATACATGATAAGACAATGTAAGACTACATTGAAAGGTTCAAGAGTTTAAGTCTAAATAGGCTTATTAAATAAGTACATTTGTTTTTATATTTCTCTTCTCTCTGGTTCTCTTGTTGCCTGACTGAGATATTTAACTGCGTTAGGATGTCCATGAAGAAAAGCAAAAGGATAGTCGTCTCAATATTGCTTCGCCCTTGTGATCCTGATCACAGGCCCGTACTGTGAAGCCAATGATGGGAGACATCTGTGGCTTCATCACTAAAGAAGCACTATTCATTTTTTCCCTCTAACTTGTCCTGTACCACCAGTGGACAGCACTTGTTAGGGGTGAGAGCACCCATTTGTTCAAACTTTAGCTTCACCACTTTTGCATTACATGGTCACGGGTGAGATGCTAAATTTCCCTCACCGTACTTCCGATTGTCATTACGAAACTGGAAGTCAAAGAAAGCCCCTCTAATGATCCTAGTGGGATTAAATAAGAGTTCTGTTTGGGTAGTCCTCAATTAGGATATGAATGCAGAGAAATCCTCCAAAATCTTTACCTTACAGCCAGGCATGTTGGCACACCCCTGGAATCCCACACTCAAGAGACTGAAGCAGGAGGATCATGGCAAGTTTGAGACCAGCCTCAGCTAAAAATGAATACAAGACCACCCTGATCTATACACTGAGACCCTGTCTCAAAAAGACCAAAATAAAAAAGAAAGAAAATTAGTTTTTATTGCATAACCCTTGCCTTGTACTTACTACATAAAAAGTCCTTTACCAGAGTATTAGAATGCAATAGTGTGATACAGACCTACAATCAGTAAAAACAGCCTGGTCAGGTACACAGAAGCAAAAATTATAAGTGGATGTTGTGATGAAAATGCATGGACAGAGAGTTATGAAGGTCCTTCATGTAATGAAAGCAAATGAAATGAAAGCAAAGGACTCCAGTAGACAGTATCTTTGCTCATTTTTAAGCACAAAAAGTAATTTCTGAAAAATTAAAAAAGATTTTTATTTGACTGGATACTTTTCTTCACTCTTAAAAGACTTTATCCCTTTTTCTAACCTTTTTTCTATAATCTAATCTTTTACTCATTTGTGTTTGCAGTTCCTGAAGGAAATTAATGTGGAAAACAGAAAAATGAGGAAAAGTAGGCATTAATGATAGCTTGCATCCCCCCCCCCCCTGATAGTACCTTCTGTAATTCTTACTTATGGCTTCCTAGATTTTCAAGAGCTAAACATAGAAAGATATAGGATGCTACAAAAATGGTCTAATATAACTTTCTTAAAAAATGTTAAAAAGAAAAATCTACTTAGAAAAGACAGGATAATTCTATTGTACGTCTTCCCCACAAATCTAAAAGACACAGGAAAGGACTAAAGTAAAGGTCTAAGAAAAAAGTTATTTTAAGTACGAGAATTAACTGTGAAGTCAGATGCCTCAAATCCAAAGGTCCTAAGAAGTCCAACCCTTATAGTATACTTCATCGAAGTGCTTACTATCCTTAAGCCAATAAAATTGCCAATCATGATAACTAAGAAAATAGCATGTATTAAATTGAAGAATGAACAAATTGCATGAGGAAAACATGAATAGATAGAAGTTAAAAGAGTATGAAACTTGTCTACCATATTAAAATAAGCATGTTTTCTAGAAGAAAAAGTCCTTCAGGTTGAAATGACAGGAAAATACTGATCAAAGCTTTATGGTGAAAGGAGACATACAGATAAGAAAAGAATGTTAAGTAATCTTGCATAATCTTGGACCTTCTGGCTTACCGCAGTTAAGACTCAGTCTTTGATCAGAAATTTTACACTTACGTGACCTCATTTTGGTAGGAGAATTGCCACAGTTCATTCATTGTCTAAAAATGATAGCACTGCAGTTTCAACAGCTAAACTTATACTCTGCGGAGCATCCATGAAGCCTAGTGTGACATTCGTTTCCATTTTACAAATAGCTCTTCTAAAATACATTTAAATGGCATTCTGCTTCAAGACAGTGACTGAGGAACTTTGAGGTCCCTATGAATTATTCCTCAGCAGTCAAGCATATCGGGTAGGGAGAGAGAGTGAAAATAAATATCAAGGGGAATTTCATAAGACTTCAAAATCCATATGCGAAAGGAGTAAGGGAAGCAAGTAAATACATGTAACATGAAAGACCTTAAAAAAGGCTTTGAGAAAAGCTACTTGAGCACAAATTTTATTTTTACTGAGAATAAAAGAAAACCCAGCAATATCCAACATTCTAGCTCAGCTTTTCTGCTGAAGAACTAAAACTAAATCTTATTGTAGCACATATGCTTTTAAGAAACAGCTTGAATTAATATTACATATGTTCTCAGAAACTTTTGAAAGAAACATTTTAGAGGGAAAACCAAAATAGATATTTTAAAAGAGGGTTAGAAGAAGAAGGGGGCATTGCCCCATGTAGGCTAAAGTTTAAGATGAAATAGGCATAATTCCAGGGCTGATAGCCATTGACATGGAGATGGGTGTGGCAGGCTTAGCAGGTAGCAGATTGGGAGAAATTTCTGCGATCGGTAAAAAGAAAAGAGGAGAGGCCATGGTCTGAAAAGGTCGTGGATGTAAAGATGCAAAAGAAACAGAAGAACCAACCCATTCTCTTCTGATTTCAAATGTCAAGGGTTATGGTTTAAGGAAGAAGTGTGTTGGCTGGAGTGACCAGGAGCTCAGGATGGCTACTGGGAGGACAGATACAGGCTACTTTAAAGGCAGAAGAAAAATGGCAAACATAGGAAAATATATACAGCTTCACAATTTGTTTAATATTAAAACAAAGAGATGATTTTATTACTCTTACATTTCTGAAAATATAATTTAATTTAAAGTAAAACCAAATTATTGTCAGTTTGTCAGGAAGTGAGCTTTCGTATCAACTCCTTTTGAAAACAAAATTTACATTAAGTATTATAGAGGGGAATTTAGAAAAATGCTTCAAGATCCTTACATCAGTATTTTCTGTCCATGTCTAGGAAATGTCTTGTTAAAATTAGCTGGAGTATACGTGAAGTTATATATACAAGGAAACTTTTCAAAGTCTTGAAGAAAGGAAAAGATGTGGAAACAACCCAAATTTGAAAATGATGGTTTGGGAATAATCTCAAGGATGTAGAACAGGGAGAACTACAGTGTTTTAACAGGAAGCTCAATTTATTTTAACTACTCTGTTTGAAAAGAGACTTTGTGAACAGAAGGCAGATGGTCTGCTATGGAAACAGAAAAGAGATCCCTTATCTAAGGGCCTTAGCTACAGAAGTCAAAGTTGAGCATTATGGTTATGACTAAAATATCTCTTAAGGAAAAATAGGCTCAAGAAAACTTAGGTCAGAGATGCTTTTTAAAATCATCTTCCACTCCTTGTTCTGATTGCATGGTTACCACAAAACTTTATAATATTGTAGCTTTATTTTTTAATGGAAAAAGAGATTATATCATCTACTCTTCCAAGATTACATTCTGCTTGATAATCACATACAGTCTTGGAAATTATTGGACACCTTTTTCTAAAAGCAAATTTTCCTTTGACTTCAATTTTAAAGAAGCCTTTTATTTTAGAGTCATTTTAGATTATCAGAAATGTTGGCAAGGTGATAGAGAACTCTCCTAGGGCCTTCAGCCTGTTTTGCCTGTTGTTCACATCTTAGGCTACTACAGAACATTTGTCACAACTAAGGAATTGACATCAACACTAGTGTATTGCTTTTAACTTAACTGTATATGCTATTCATGTTTTGATTTTTTATAAAACTGAGATTTCTTATGTAATAGCATAGCGGATATAAACTATATATAAGCTCTATAAAATGAATAAAATAACTAAAAAGATGAGAGGGGTAGGGCACAGAGGTCAGAATTCAAGGAATAATTCTGGTCAAACACCCAAGTTGCTCTGAGATTCTATTATTCAATTGAGTGATTTATAAAAATTTAATTTTAGAATACAGATTTCATGGGAAGCTATGGGAAAATATCTTTCATCCATTACTTACTGGAATATAACTGCTAGCACTTTGATGGAAGATGATTTGGCACTAAACATAAAAATGACAAGGGCATACATTTACTCACCGATCTCCTAGCCTAAGGACATCCCCTACAGACATGTTTTCACATGTGATAAATGATGGGCATGTTATTACTTTGGCATATGATAAATAAAGGAATCTTATGCCCCAAATTAAAGTATATCCTAAACAGAATCAACTGTAAAAGAAATGATGAATGTTTCTGGGATAGTTGAGATTATTGACCAATAAATATTTACTTTCTATACTCTTCCTCCATGTGCAGAACATACTTTACTATTCCTGTAAAGTCAGGGTTAATCATAAGTGTTACTTTGACTTTGGGGACATAAGAATATACAGAGGGGAGAAATCACTTTTACACATGCAGAACCTTTGCTAAAAGAGAAGTAACTTCAGAGTATATTAGTCTGCTAGGACTCTGCTAACAAAGTACTACCAATTGAGTAACCAAAAAGGAATAAATGTATTCTCTCACTTATCTGGAGATTAGAAGTCTTCAGACAAAGCTGACTCTTTCTAAAAGCTCGGAGACAGAATCTTTTCCATTCTGTTCCTCTAGCTTCTGGTACTGTTCTGACCATCTTTGCTATTCCTTGGACTACAGAATCATTACTTTGGTCTTTGTCTTCTTCTTCTCTTGATCTTTCACAGTGTGTAAGTCTATAGCCAAAATTTCCTTTTTTTTTTTTTTTAATGAAAGTGGCTTCTTTATTTTGAGGACAGAAAATAAAACTATCAATTTGGGCAGATGCTCCAGTTTTGTCCAAAATAATTTATTTACCAGCCTTACAAAAAACATATGTTGGCAAGAGAAAAATAAGTCTTGTAGGAGCAAGCAAGCCTGTCCTTTCTTCTGGTGGCTTCCCTGGGACCCTGCCAGAGGTTGGAGGGAAGAGGGGACCCCATAAAAGAACACTCTTGCTATACTAGGATCCTTTAATATACCAGTGTAATCTCATCTTAATCAATCACATCCAAAATGATCCTATTTTCATATAAAGTCCATTCCAAGATAATGTGGCTCTTAATGTGTGAACTGGGAGGGGAGGAGGTGGATACGATTCAATTTCTAACACAGATCAGTGGAGGGAAGTGATGAAGGGGATTTTTATATCATAGAGAAAAATCAATTTTAAATGAAGTGTAAGATAAATGTGATAATTTTCATATGAAAATAGGAGATTCTCTGTGACCTGAGAAGAGGAAAGTACATATTATACAAGACATAACTATGAAAATTCATTAACTTAGAAACTCTGCACTTTACTGCATCCAAGTTAAGAAGCAATGCTCATGCAAAGACAAGGGAGGTGAAATAGTAATTGTCAATCTCAGTAGGACCAATAAAGCATTCTAAAAGTCAATAATAAAAGCTAACAGCTAAACATAAAAATGAACAGAAAGCATGAATAAAAAGCCCAATTGATAGATCATAAATAATTGGCAATTGCATCAAAAGTCATTGAACATATTTTATAATCAAGAAATGTAAATTATAATATATTAAGATCCTATTTTACACCAGCAGATTGGCAAAAAGTGACAAATCCAAGTGTCAGTAAAAATTAAAATCAACAGAAATATTTATATGCTATGTGAATATGCATATATTCTACAACCCAGCAACACCCTCCCTTTGGTATGCAATTATACATATTTTTAATTAATGAACAAGAGAGATTTAAGAATATAGAAATTTGCTTACAATAATAACAAAAAATATAAATAGCTCAAACAACCATCAAAAGGAAATGTTTATATAAATTATAGCATGTTCACAAAAGCTAAAAGCAATAAAACTTAATTAGATCCAACTATATAAACAACAAAGATGAATGAAAACATAATGCTGGAAAATACTCAAGCCACAGGAAAATATATCCAGCATTATTCTATTTTGTAAATATCAAAATAAGCTAACTAGGATACTACATAAAAATATATATACATATGTGGTAGATAAGTAGAAAATAAGCACTTTTACAGGATCATATTTAATTAAGTTCAAGGAATAGATGAATAGTCTATAAATACACACCAAACTGTACTTGTCTGTGGAGGATCCCTAATTCAAGCCCACCTCAGGCAAATGAATGACTTAGACACTCTATCAAAAATTTAAAAGGGGTTGGGGATCCCAGGTCAAGGCAAAAGACCTGGGTTCAATTTCAAGTGCTAAAAGTAGTTTAGAAAAGATTTTCATAATTCTAATATATTTGATACAGGGTCTCACTACACAACTCAGACTCCTAGTGATCCTCCTATCTCAGTGCCTAGTGCTGGCTGGGCTTACAGGCATATGCCACCATGCCCAGTCTTGGGGGCAGGCTAGGTGCACCCAGGGAGGCACCAGCATGGCATGCAGTACTGGGGATCAAACCTGGGTCCTTGAGCTTGCCTAGGCAGGTGCTTAGACTGTTGAGCTACCTCCATAGTGCCAAATTTCTCCTAATTCTGCAAATATAATTGGATATTCTATTACTTTTGTAGGAAAAACAAAATGGTACTCTATTCCCTGGAAAAAATGCATAGTTTGAGAACATTCCTTAAGGGATGAGTACAAAGTTTGTTTAAGGTCTTTCATTTTTAAATACCATGAATATTATTTATGTTTGATTAGAACTTCAGGTAATGTGATGTGTTATGTGTGTCTATTTCCTCCCAAGTGAATATCATCTTGAAATAGCTTTAAGAAATCAATAATAGATTTAATCATTCCATATTATTTCTTTGAAACATATGCCTAATAAATTGATATATGTTTACCCTATCCAGAAAAAAAACAAAATACTTTCTTCATTCTTTAAAAATATATATGGCGCTATGTACAAAGCAACTCCATATTGTGGCATTGAAAATACATTCAGATCATAATAATGAAATGATAATCTTTCTACATAAATCAATGATATAAAGAAAACAAACTTTGTGAAATAAAATGGAGACTGATAGGAAGAATTTGGCTCATGTAGCTTTAGGAGTTAACAAGTAGAAATCCATAGGGGAGGATTTAGGCAACAGTTAACACCAAAGTAGTGAGGTGAATTCCTTCTAGAAAATTGAATTTTTGCTCTTAAGACCTTCAACTGATTGAATTAGGTCTGCCAACATTATTGAGGGTAATCTCCTTTACTTAAAGTCAACTGATTATAGCTGTTTTAATCATTTCTTCAAAATAACTTCACAGCAATATCTAGATTAGGATTTCAGCAAATCTTTGGGTGGAACCTAACTGAGTTGACACATAAAACTCAGCATCAGAGCAGAGCACATAATTTTGTCCATATCTATTACCCAGAACTCAGTCAAAAGCTGAAAGAAAAAAGTGACAAAAGAAGGAAGGAAAGGAAAAATTAGGGAGAGAAGGAGGGTAATTGGCCAAAGGGAGCAAGGTCAACCTAAACAAACTGTAAACTTATAATATTCTGTGTGTGTGTGTGTGTGTGTGTGTGTGTGTGTGTGTGTGTGTTGCTTGGGACTGAACCCAAGATTTGTACATGACAGGCAGGTGACAGTCTATCATTGAGCTATATCCCCTACCTCAGATTGTTTTTATTTAAGAGAGTTAAAAAATTTAAGAATAAAAATCATTAGAAACAATACAAAATTTCTTTTTTAAATTTTTTTTATTTTAAAGAGTAAAAACAAAAGCAAAAACAGAAACAAATAGCAGAGACAGAAACAGAGTAACATACAACAATATATGTGGTATAGAATTTCAAAACACTAATAAAATATTAACAATGGTTGTTACATTGCATATTCTTATCATCAGATCTGTTGCTCAGATTAACAGATACAGATATGCAAGATTGCTCAAATAATCATTAATGCTTGCTTTCAATAAACCTTAATTTTTCTCTTATCCATTTTATGTTTAATTTATTTTACAGAGACTATAATAATAAGATAAGACTTTAGAAGTGGTACACATTTAGAAGAACAATATGAGAGGTATTGAACCATGAGAAGAAAGGTTTGTACTAGTAGTGTTTAGACAAGATATCATGCCTGCATCTTGTACTCTGAATAACTACTACAGAATTTCACTAAACAAAATGATGGGAAATCAATAATGGTTTATATTGCATATTGTGGTCTTCAAATTAGTTATTCAGAGTATTATACATAAGCATAAAAATGGTCAAAAAATAAAATAGAGGATACAAAGAAAAAAAGTTTAAGCATCAACTGCTTCTTTCAGTAGACCAATAGAAATCATCAGTACAATTATCCAAGCTATCCTGAGTGTATGCAAACATATTTCTTTCCCTTCCTTCTTTCTTTCTTTTCTCCTTTCCCTCATCCTCTTAGTCCTTCCCTTGGAGCAGTATCTTTGTTTTTAATTTTAAGAATAGTATTGATCAATTAAAGCACTCTTTTTATCAAGGTATCTGCCAGATTTTTCATAAGAATTAGTAAACGTCTTTAAAATAATCATGATCAATCATTTATACAATCACTAATATACTTCATTGTTCTAATCACCAACAACCAACATTCATGTTAATTCAATTTTTGCTGAATGACATTACAGTATCTCTATAGATCCAAGATTGCTGATAATCAAGGATTCCTTGAATAATAGTATTTTTTGGAACAACTCTGCTATAGAATATTTCATTTTAAATGCTTTGCAGCCTATCAAAATGAATACAAACAATGAAAAATTCTGTGTTCGTACTAGAGTATAAATAATATGATTTATACCTCAGGGCCTACAGAGCAGCAGTCATATGTTATGATGAGTCTATGACACTCCACACCTAACTTCTAAAAAGGGTGTCTAAGGCAGAATAAGCATACCTCCTGATCCTGAGAAAGGAATAATCACAAGATATTTTTATATTTCTTTTAATTATTTTGATATTCTTGCACCTATAGCTGTAATGAGAATCAAACTCAGTCAACCTTTGAAAATGTTTCTTAAGAAATAAAACTCTCAACAACTTCTGACATTGCCAGTCCTACAGATAACCCACTACTATTATGGACTACTGGACTATTTTGGATTATTTTGCTGAATTCAAGCACCTACAATATTTAAATGGCAATATTTAAATGGCAATACCCATCTCTAACAAAACTAAACCAAAAAAGGGGATATAAATGAAAGACTATTTCGTATCTGTATATACAAAATAGTTAGGATAGATATACAGCTACTTTCTCTTAATTCAATGAGAAGAAAGTTTTGTACTAATAGTGTTTGGACAGGATATCATGCCTGTATCTTGTACTATGAATAACCACTATGAAGATAACAATATGCAATGTATTAATTATTGAAACTGTCCTACTGATTGGTTTTGAAACTATCTCATTGCTATTTGTTTCTCAAAAAAATTAATAAAAATAAATAAACTCTTTAAAAATAATTCACTAATCAAAGTAGCACATTAAAACACAACTAATAACACTATGATGCTGCAGTTCAAATCAGTATCAAACATAAATATCTGCAAACATTCTGCTACAGGTATTAAAAACCTAATATTTGAATAGGTTAAATTATTCTGATCTTGAATATATGCTTATCATGTGGGTAGAAGTATGAAAGTGTGCATCTATAATCTTGCTGTGTCACTGTAGAGAAATTAGCAACACTTATTCTTAGTTGCCCTTCAATTGGAATGTTTCATAGTGTTTTGTCTACTTCTTAAGTGAATATACAATGACAATTCATTTGTCAAAGAACTAGCATATTGAAATGGACCAGGATGGAGGGAACAAGAATAAATTTGTGTCTTAATATTAGCCCAAAGTAGGTTTTCTCTATTTAAAGAAAAGATTGTTTGAAAATATCCAGCAACTTGGAAGATTCATGAGACTCACTCAGGAACATTTCAGTCATATGTATTCTATATCAATCACCATAGCATTGGGGTGGTGTTTGGCACCAATATTTGTAAATCTCTGCTGGTCATTCTAAGGGACAGCCATGTTGGAAAAGTTCAGAGAACTGGTGAAAGAAATGGGCCTCCAGCCACAGCCGCATCCTGAGCAACATGCTGTGGCCTTTGGTTCTCAGCCCTGTGAGGCTCCACCTTTTTCTCCTTCATGCACACTTTCTTAGCTTTTATCCTTCCACTTAATTCTTCTTGAAGACAAGCTTTATTTGCGTTTTGATTTTGTTGCTTAAAGTTCTTACGAATGAGGTGGGATAGTCATGCCAAGCTTCTCAGGGCATGAATGTTCACTTAGTTCTTATCACTTGAAAATAAGCAACTTCTGGCCATCTGGTGAAGTTTTGGGTCTCTGTCCAACTTCCTACCTGTGCAAATGTTGCTAAGACAAATGGCACAAAACAGTTGAAGCTCAGGCAAAGTTTTGTATTAGGACTTCAGTGGTCACTCAAGGGCCTAACATGATCATCTTCTGTGTGGTGCCTTAAATTCAAAGATTCAAAATACCAAGTATTAAATTATCAAGTGATTTAACTAGGCTTAAGAAGCTTTTAAAAGATAAGCTAAATTTCTTCCTTTACATAAATATATATATATATATATATATATATATATATATATATATATATATATGAGCTAAAATCCAAACTTAACTTCTCAACTCCTCCTGGCTCTGCCCAGAGATGTCTTCCTGCCTGCCTGCCCCATTTGGGTACTGATGACTTCTGCATTACCCTTCACTTGCACCTTCATCATGTCTTTGTCTCCCTCCTCCACTTCTTCTTCCAATCAAAAATCCCTTATTGGACAATGATTATTCAAATGTCTGCTAGTAGAATTGGAGAATATCACCCCAATTCTACTAGGACTATGGTTCCAAACAAAGGCACGGTCAGATCTATACAATCTAGTTTCTTTTTAATTTATTCATTCTTCTATTATTATGAATTTGATTCAGAGTCTCACTATGCAGCTGGGACTCATAGTGATCCTCCTGCTTTCAGCCTCTCCAGCGCTGGGATTACAGGCATGTACCACCATGCCTGGATTCAGTGGCCAGCTCATCATGCCCAGGGGGTGGAGCCAGTGCAGAATGTGGTGCCAGAGATTGAACTCTTGTCCCTGTGCTTGCCTAAGCAGGTGCTTAGTCCATAAGCTATCTTACTGGCCCTTACAATCTAGCTTCTTGTTGAAAAAATTTCAAAAAAAATTGAGAATTATCCTTGGGTCATATGGTATAAGACAAATTTGTTTCACAGAATCACCTCTTCCATAGATGTGACATATCTATTGTATCCCAAATTGCCCTTGAACAATTAGAATGTCTTCTTTTGAGATTCACATATTCTGAAAATAATGCTAAATGGATTATAAAATTAAATCAGACATATAGATCAAATTTGAACTCAAATGGATAACAAAAAGGCATAGAACAAGATTTCTTAACAACCCCTCATGTCTTTTCTGTAAAAACTAGTTTAAAATCTCAGTCCTAGAAGTGAAAAAAAAAATAAATCTAATGTATTCCAGATATTAGAAACCATGCCACCAAAACTTCAGAGACTACCCATGTTAATCAGAGCAAACATTACTCTACCTGATGGATCTTCTTTGTTGACTTCTTCAAATTGAGGTAGAAGATTTAATAGGAAATAGAAGATAACATAGTCACCTTCAAAAAAGTTTCCTATCTGAATCAGAAAAATTAAGCTTCTCTTCTGGAGGGTTAACAAGTTAAGTTTGCAGATCAGAAAATTAGCGGATAAAAAGAGCTACAAGGATAGCCAACATTGTGGCTTTAGCCCTTCAAGGTCAGTGAGTACTCAGGACATAAGAGAAGCTGTACTATAACATCCTGTAACTCAGTGGTGTCCCAAATGTTCAGGGGGAGAGAGAGAGAGAGAGAGAGAGAGAGAGAGAGAGAGAGA
>NW_004524841.1:1617051-1634659 GCF_000260255.1 Octodon degus
AGAGAGAGAGAGAGAGAGAGAGAGAGAGAGAGAGAGAGAGAGAGAGAGAGACTAAGAAACTTCACCTTCAAAAACAAAAAATTTGAAGCCCAAATTAATACTTTTCAAATTAAATAAGGCTAGTTTTATCACTACTCTAATCAAAAACATCTCTTCATCCTGTAAGAAAATGAGTCACTGAAAGAACTTTATCTTTACCTGAACTCCAATGATAGAATTTAAAAAGACAAAGGACAAATTTGTGTAACATAAGAATATTTTTCAAAGTTGTAATGTCTCCTCTGTGCAAAATTGCTTTTATCACAAAAAAAGAATTTTCATGCAAATGCTAAAAATGCTACATTCCATTTCTACTTAACTCTATGACCTTTTTATTTTTTCTTTGCTTGTGGGAATAAAAGCATTCCCGGGGCAGGACTCAAATACTCCTCAAACTCTTTCTTTAATCTCATCTACTTACCCTCTCTCTGGGACATTGCACAAGTCAGTCAGCATTTCTGCCTAGAGATTTCACTCCAATACACCTGCTGGCACAAAGCCTACTTTTAAAATAAGGTGTCCTTATTAAATTTGGACCAGACAATCACTTTCTAGATAACATATTCAGTCTACAGACATCATAGATCATGCTACCTGGTACCTAATCTATTGATATCTCAAATTTGAGTCTGTCCCCAAGAACTTCTGGACTAAAACTGAAAACAGTTCAAATATGGAGCCAAACCTATTATGACTTTAGTTGACCCGAATAAGCTTTTAGTGAAATGATCCCAATACTAACTAAAGAGATAATTGGGCCCATTCTGTACCTCCTGCAACATCTCATTAGCCCCTTATGTAGCCCTTCTGTTCCCTCTGTTCTGCTCATCAAAAGACAGGTCCAGGTTGCATTTTTCACAAGTTTTAAGGCCAGTAACATGATACTTGTCTGCTTCCTGTGTCCCCTAACCTCAGTGTCATCTTAGACTTGATCACTGACACAGCTATTTATGGTGGTAGCTCTATGCTCCTCACTCCAGATTACACTGAAAGCCAAACTTATGACTTGTATTTTCCTTCACTTGGGAAAGTCAACAGTACAGTTGAACCAGGATTTTCCAAGACTTACAGAAATGGTGTCTTACCCTTTGAAAATACTTAAGACATTCTGTTTCCAGGAATTTGTTCTACTACACACTGATGGTCATGTTGACAAGTTTCTATTATACCCTCTCAGGCAACCTTACAGACTTAATTCTATTCCCTTAGGAATAACATTACCATAAAAGAAACACAGAGCAGCTAAGTATAAACTCCAACGTTATCAGACTTAAGTGCATTATCTAAGCCATAACATCAGACAGAATGGAAAATATCTTTCCCCTCCAAGCCTGGGAGCTGTTCATGACTTTTCCTGGCTAATTACTAAAAGGATTTCTTGGTCTCTTAGGTACTATAGATATTGGATTTCTAACTTTTGTGATGTGATGGAAGATGACATACCTAAACCTTTTTCTTGGGTAGACACAAGATTGTCTTGATAACTTGAAAAGCTCCCTCTGACCACCACTCCCCCACCATACACACACACTTTCTTGGCTCTCCAATGACTGCAAGCATTACTTTCCAATTTCACGTGAAAGATTAGGTCACGTTGAGGGCATTAATCGCAGCCGAGACTAAAAACTCATTTTGTTGTTTTGTCTCCTGGCAAAGTTAACTGAGGCCTCCCTTAATAGGGTTTTGAAATTCCTGTTTAATCTCATGATTCTTCAGGCTGTTGTTGATTGAAAATACCCCCTTTTTTATATTTTGACCTCTATTTAGGGACTAAAGAAGAAAACAATTACAGCAGACTTACAATTAAATCTATTCAGTCATGCTCAATCCAAACACTCTACCCACAGTTAAATCTATACAAGTTATGAAAATATAGCCCTTACTTCAGCCTTCCAGGCAGCAGAAAAAGAAACAGAGACAGAGAGACAGACAGACAGACAGACAGACAGACAGACAGACAGACAGACAGACAAGAGGATGAGCAAATGTACATACATAAAGCCAGATATACTTTGGGGTGACTCATAATTTTTGTATACTTCAAAAGCAAGGCAGTATCTTAATTGCACTTAGTTCTCCAAGGAAACCTGAAAATCGTGTAAAAAAAAAATTCTTAGATGCCATATTTCTTCTAAAGAAATTGACCACAAGTCTTAAGAAATTTGGCTATTGCAAGGTAGCTGCCATGTATCTGTGAGTCTCATCCTTTTCTTGACTCTGCTATTCTACAGATAAAATGGCTTGCCATAAGGGTTTAATGGGTATACTCAGTATTACTATCAAGAAATCCAAGTGACTTTTCACAAATATAAACCACAGGAACCCCTGAATGACCTGTAGCCTGGAAACCTGGTGTCCTCAAACTGATAGCACTGTAAGACTGCTCTTAAAGCTTCTGGTGGTAAGAATACCAGGGACTATTAGTAACACACATTGCAATAAAACTCCAGTCAACCCTTGAAGTCACATTTAGCAGTTAAAAAAAATAAGAAATACATATCCTTGATCATAAACTAGGCCACAAAACAAATCTTAAGAGATTTCAAAGAACTAAAAATCAAACACAGCACATGCTCTAACTTCAATGCAACTAGAATCAATAGCAGATAACTAGAAAACCTGCATATTTGCAACATTTGCAAACATTACATAACTCATGGATCAAATAAAACATACTTTATACAATGCCAAAACCTCTCAGATATAGCTAAATCTATAATTACACAGAAAAATAAGTAGGCAATAGCTTTTACATTTTAGATAAAACAGGTATTTTTTACAAAGATGAAAGTTACAAAACTACTTCAAGAAGAAAGAAAAACCAAAGTATTTCTATGACTTCATAGGCATCCTCTCTCAAACCTTGCTGTGTCACACGTTCAGAGACAAGTATTTTCTATGGTATAGAAGCTCCCCAGAGACCAAAATATGATGGAACACTGCTCTTGTCACTGAGTAAGGTCAGCATAATCTTTGTAACAAATCTATAAAGCACTAAGAAAGTTTCAATCCCCTCTAATCACAAATACATACACAGACAATTCCTTGGCAAAGTTTTGTCAACCTAAATAGCAAAATAATAAACAGAGGACTCTAGCTGAACTGATTTGATTTATCACAGAAAAGTAAGGTTGATTTTACAGTAGGAAAAAACACTGATGCTATTTGTCCAATCAGCTCACTTTCCTTGTTCAACTCCAGGCTGCACCAGCAAAGTTAACTGAGGTTTTCTTTGATTTGGAAATTGGATGGGTGTTATGCCACCATATTAATGAGTGCAAGAAAAATTAGTAGATAAAGCTCCAACATTCATTTTCAATTTTTATTCATTATATTTTTTAAAAAGCTTCATTGATAAGGCTGTGTAAGTTCCCTGATGATAACAAATGTGGCCTGTTTCAGGACATTGATAGTAAGGGAGTGCTACGAACTGCACTGCTTCCCCAGCCCACATCCTATGTTGGAGTCTTAGCACCCAGCATGCTAGTAGTTGGAGGTGGGAGGTTTAGACAAAAGCATGAGGGTTGGGTCCTCAAGCTGGGATTAGTGTCTTTACAAGAAGGGACACGATCCCCCTCGCACTATCTCCTTTTTGCATTTCCCTTTTCCTCCTCCTCAACTAACCTTGTGAGAATGCAATGAGAAGATTGCCCATCTGCAAGTGGTAGAGTGCCTCCAACAGCGACAGCATCAGCCCCCACCTGGGTCTTGGACTTCTCGCCCTATAGAACTGTGAGGAAAGAACATGGCTTATTTAAGGCACCCAGTTTAAGGCATTTTCTTGTAGCCTCCAGATATGAGTAAGACCAGGAGTCTGTGCACTGGGTAAGCAGGAGATGTTTGAGAATTCTGTAATCTATATTCAGTTTTACTGTGAAGTTGAGACTGTTCCATAGAATGAGCTCTTAACCAACAAAAAGGGGAGTGAATTTTCCTTACCTGTTAAAGTATATCTATAAAACAGAGAAGTTTGCAGTAAACTTCATACTTAATGTAAACTACTAGGATAGTTCCTTTGAGGTTATGACTAACTGTATTCTCCTTTTATTACCTCCAGTAAGCATTGCCCTGCTATTCTGAGGAAGTAGGTAAAGAAAGAAAAAGAAGTAAAATTTATCCAGGTTGGAACAAGATAGGAAAATTAAATTATTATTCATAGACAATATGATTATATGTGAAGAAACTTTTAAAAACAAACTATTTGAATAAATATGAGTTTTGCAAGGTTGATGAATTCTAAATCAATATAAAACAATCAATGGTATTTATATGCCAGCAGCAAATAGCAAATATCTATAATAAAAAAATCATTTAAAAGAACATAAATATAAGATGCCAAAACAAAAAAATGGGTATGACCTCTGTAGAGAAAGTTATAACATTTCAATATTTTATTGAAAACTACTAGAGACCTAAATAAATAAAAAGAGACCTCATGAATGAATTAGAAGACTTATTAAAATAACTATGGTAATCTCTACAGGTTGATCTATAAAGCATGGAACCACTCAAAATCCCAAGTCTTGGTTCCACTGTTACCTTTATAATGCAGTAGAACTTCACTTTCCCAGCTAGTCATGTAAAGTCAGTTGTTATAATAAAATTATCACTTTCAGAATGGCCTGCTTCTCTACAGGAGCCATAATAAACATAGTCAATAAAAAGTGAAAATGGATAACTAAACTGTGGTGTATTCTGTAAATAGAACACATATTTACAAGAAAGAAAAAAAAACGAGGAAAAAGAAAGGAAAGAGGAAGGAGGGAGGGAGAGAGATACACTGGAATTAATTTCATCTGTGGCCGCATGTAAGTCATAGACATTTAGTTGTTTAGTTTAGTTCAGTTCAGTTCAGTTCAGCTCAGCTCAGCTCAGCTCAGTTCAGTTCAGTTCAGTTCAGTTCAGTTCAGGTTTCATCTAAAGGAAAGGCTTGGCTTTTTTATTTTTTTTCCATAATTTTATTGATGAAAAAATAGCAATAAGACAGTTTCAAACCAAATTGGTAGGACAGTTTCAATAATTAACACATTGCATACATTCTTCCTAGTGGTTCTTTGCTGTATACTGACACCTGTGAACTAAGCAAATGCACTGGCTTTTTTATTATAAAAATGCTAATCCTTGAACAAAGCCCAGTGGGCAATCAATCATTAATAATAAACACTCGCCCAAGTTGCATAATGTTTTACTTAAGGAAACAAATTCTCCACCTTGCAGGGTTTTTTCTACTCAAAAGGAAGAAAGGAATGAAAGCTTTTCAACAGTGGAGTTTATGCCAAGCATTCCCTTGTGTCCTAGAGTGGCATCAGTCTTCTTTTCCCTTATGAAGTCTTCACTAGTGCCTGACACTGTGTTAAGAATCATTTCATTTAATCTCACAAAAGCCCAGTGGAAATCTAATGTAGTTTCTCATTGTACATGCAGACATTGGTGCTTCAGCAGTTCAAATAGCTTTCCATGGGTCGCACGATGGGTCGTGGATCTGGGTAGGAATCTCAGATTTTGCTGAATCGGAAGTCTGCATCTAAGTAACATGGAATCCAAAGTGAAAAACAAAACATACGCTGGAAAAAAAAAAAAAAAAAAACAATACTGAAGCAAAGAGTTGTGTTTTATGAAAATACATTTCCCTTTGGGGCCATATTTAGTAATCTCATTTGGTTCTAAAATCCCAGCCTCTCACCTTTCAGAATAGATTCATAAAAGAGGAATGAAAACAAGTCATTAAAACATAAACAGTAAAGCATAGAGCAATGAAAAGTGATCGCAGCTGTTTGGGTCTCAGGCTCTGGACCCAGAGGGGTCTGCATCTGCAGTATAGCTCCAGAGGAAGGACGTAAGAAATGGGGGGAAAGATATCTCCAACAGATTTACATCTGAGGTATGTAAAATGATTCAGTGAATTGACCTCCAAAATCTGAAATTCTACAGACTTTTAAAATTTTTCGTTACTTACTGCATGTGTGACAAAACATTGTTTCCCAGATGTAATGCATATTTTTATTTCCAATTGTTCATTCTATTGCCTTCTATAACCCATGTTGTTTTTTGTGGGATTTTTTCCTGGTGCTGGGCATCAAAGCCAAGAGTTGTTTTGTGCATGCCAGGCAAGAACTCTACCACTGAGCCACATCTCCAGCCCCCTTAACCAATATTGTTTGTATAATTTGAGTCAATTTTTTTAAAGAAATCCACAAAACTTTGAGCCATGTCTTGGGGGCACTGAAAGGCTCAAGTAGAACAACTGTGTGATCCACAACAGGACCATGCCCTGGGTAGTGGGAGGACGCATTACAAAAGAGAGGTAAAAAGTTTAGCCCATTGGCTAGACTATAGTAAAAAAAACTACATTATCTCATTAAATACATAAGTTCACACGATACTAAGTACTTTGAGGTGACCACTTGAAAGTAAGTCTAATGCCAAGAGTTCACATATATGAGTTGAGGGGACATTAGTCATACTAAATTCCAGTTCAGGGTTTCATTAAGTGATGTCCCAGAAGACAGTTGGCAGGAATCCAAGTATAGATAATGTATGAAAATTCAGATAGGTAGACTGCATATTGCAGAAGAGAACTGTCATTTCACTGAAGGAATTATGTTAGAGCAGAGGTTAATCAGAAATCCTCCATAACATATCCACTCTGTACTCAAGGGCTAAAATTTTACCAGCTGTAGTATTTTTTGTGCTGAATTTCATTCAATCATGTGTCCAGTAGGGCCTGTTCAGAGCTGTGCACTGAAACAGAATGACAATATCAGGAGATTCATACATTGAAATATCACTTTTCTAAAAAATATATGAAATTTAAATAAATTTGAATGGTAGGTAAAATCTTTACCATTGTAAACTTTTCTGAAAAACTGATTTTTTTGCAAATTGTTTTTATGTTTTTATTAATTTTATTGAGAAACAAACAGCAATGAGACAGTTTCAAAGCTGATTAGTAGGACAGTTTCAATAATTAATACATTACATATTGTTGTCTTATAGTGGTTATTCATAGTACAAGATGCAGACACAATATCCTCTATAAACACAATTAGTACAAATCTTCTCATTGAATTAAGAGAAAGTAGCTATATATGTATCCTAACTATTTTGTATATACAGTTACAAAATGGCCCTTCATTTGTATCCCCTTCTTTTGTTTAGTTTTGCCAGAGATGGATATTCTCTTGTCATTTAAATATTGTAGGTGTTTGGATTCAGCAAAATAATCCAATATAGTCCAGTAGTCCATGATAGTAGTGGGTTATCTGCATGACTGGCAATGTCAAAAGTTGTTGACTTGAGCCTTTCATAGATCAACATATTAATATGGCTTTACTTTTTATACTTCACTTTTATGATTTTCTGCTGGATGGTTAAGACCTAGATAAAGCAAGACCTATATAACAAGAAATGTAACTTTTGTATCTGACAAGTTCAGTCAAATCCTCTCAGGACTTATCCTGAAACCCTGTACTGCACTTTGTAGTTCCTTTGTCAGTGTCAGCCATGTGGATGACTCACAGCCATTGCTTGACCAATTTGCTCTCTGTGAAAGCCTGAGAGAATGTTTTCTCTCCATGTGACTCTCCTTAGGCACACTCTACATCATCGATCACTTTCCTTTGTGGCCCCATAATCTCCTTGATCAGAAAATTCGGGTCACAACTGATTACAGTATAGGTTCTCCTATGTCCTGAGTCCTCACTGACGTTAAAAGGCTATGGCCAATTAAAGCACAAATTTAAAGGCCCAAAAGATCAACTCAAAAAGTTTGCATTTGTGATTAACATCCAGTAATTAGACCCAACGCTAGCCTTCAAATCCTGTCCAATTTCAATTACAAAATATTTGTAATGGAGACCTTTTGCCATCTGAAGCCCTGATTTTTTACTGAAATCAATATAGTCCTTTAGGAATAAAATTGTGAAATTAGTCATTAATAAGTCTTTCTTGAGCCTTATTTTTAAGAATCCAAAGCACAGTGTAGTATGGCACAAGATTTTGCCATTCTCTTCCCTTATCCTCCAAATCTAGAAAATAAGCCAATCTTGACCTATAGATTCATTATTACAAGTAGGTAAGAAAGTAATCAGAGTCAGTTAACAGATGTTGAATTTTCATAATTTAAGAGCTATGGATATAAACTCAAATAGAGGACCCAGTTCATGTTCTGATTATGCCTACTACATGACCTTGTCATAGAAGGAGCAGATTCACCAATACAAACCATTTATTCTCTGAACCAAGTTGCACTAGAAATACTACTGTATTTTCTCAGTGTATATCTATTTTATCACTAATTCTAACTTGAATTTCCTTGGGTTTTTTTCAAATAGCGTATCCTTGCACATGCACCAACCCCAGATTGAATTCGGTGGGGAAAATCATCTGGAAATGTTAACGTGTTTGTGAGCAAGCATTTTCAGTTTTGTGTCAAGTCTTCTTGCAAAGCTCCCCCAGGGATATCTCACCTGCCTCCCTAAGGAGCAGGTCTTCATTCAGCTGTAGCAGGGGCTGCTTGTTAATTACTCATGCCTGGAATACTTATGTCTCTAAGTAAGTCCTGGCCAGGACTATTTTCTCCAGTGAGCAACAAGATACATTATTATATTCAGCATGTGTGATGATGTGAAAGATGCTGGGAAACATTGAAACCAATGCAGACCAAGCGCATAACACCTGATGAGGTGTCTCCTGAGCTTGTGGACAAGTAGTATGAACACAAAATTATTTCCTTTCACAGCCCTCAGTTCTATATGAAGGGAGTGCAGTTGGAAACAGTTAGTCTCACTGTTCTTGACCAGACCTGTCATGATGACTTTATACCTAGAACTTCACTAACATTATGATGCCCTCACAGGACTCAGCTGCTTTGCAAGTTAGCAGAAGCAAATTCTGTGCATTTTACATAAAAGACTATCTCGCTCTGTACCTGAGTCCTTGTCTCTGTGGCTTCAGACTCATAGGACTGAAAGAATGACAGTGCAATTTATCAAACACTTTTCATCATAAACAGAAACCCTAAGAAACAGTATTTGACATTTTTCTGAGAAAACTGGGACACAGAGTCACCTCAGTCACTGAGGGGGAAGCCAACCACCATCAGCAGGCTAACAAGGTCAGATAAGCTCTGGAGGATGCGTAGTGACCTGGAACAAGTACCGTTTCTCAGCAAATGAGTCAAGACTTCACCAACAGCGGAAGGCTAAGTGGTCCGAGGGGGAAGAGTGACACTTTAGAAAACAAATAGCTCACAAGTAGTTAATTCTCCACATTTCACTTCTACTTCTAAAAGTTTTGACACATCAAATTATTTTCTCTTTGTTGAAAATCTTCCCCTACAACTGGGTAATCACACTTAGATTTTCCTAGCACTTCACTGCTTCTATCTCAGCTGCCTGTTGGCTTCTCTCTACTTGTCAAATTTTAAATGTTGGGTTTTTTTACAGAACATTCTTTGACATCTTTCTTGGTGCCATCTCCTCTTAGGTGAGTGTCTCTGTCTCTGCCCTTTTTCTCATTAAATCACTAATAATATTAATTAAATAATACTTACTGTGATGATTCTGTAAGTTATATCCATAGACTGTTTAGTTTGCTCTTGCTACTGATTCATTAACTATTTGTTCTCACTACTGAACCCTAATAAAGCCCAAGTGAAACACAATTTCTACCTTAGGAAATGCACTTACCCACAAAGCCTTCCTATCTCAGTAAGTGGCAGACAATTCAACTGTGTGCCGTCCCAAATTAAAAACTTGGATTGATCCTTGAATATTCTATTTTCCCCTCAGACTCAATAACCGATCTATCTGTGTCTCCATTTCTGAGCTTTTATTGTTACCACTCTATCTCAAGCATCCTCACCCCTCATCTAGAGCACTGCACTTCCTAACAGACCTCAGTGTTTTTCTCTGTGAATCCAAATGCTCCCTCCTCTACAGTGTTTTTCTGAACTTCCATGAGTGTGCCCTTTTTAAAAGTCACCATTGCTGTCTCAAGCAGTTGCAATAAAATGGTAATGTAGCATCTAAGATCCTATATAATCTGGCACTTGCCTATCTCTCTGGCCTACTCTACTTCTGCATTTACTACATCTGACTACACTGTCCTTGGTTTTTACCCTTTAACAAGTAAAAGTTATTTCCATATCTGAGTTCTGTGATTTCACTGTGATTTCTGTTAGGGTTCTTGCACAACTGACTGCATGGGACCCAAGTTGCAATTCAACCTCTTTAGAGATAATTTCCCTCACTGTGCATAAGGGGTCTCTTCCCACTGCCAACCCTATTTTACATATGAGAGAGAGAGAGAGAGAGAGAGAGAGAGAGAGAGAGAGACAGAGACAGAGACATAAGAGAGAGACAGAGACATAGATAGAGACAGAGACACAGAGAAAGACAGACAGAGAGACAGAAACAGAGACAGAGACAGAGACACAGAGAGACAGAGACAGAGAGAGGACAGAGAGAAAACAGAGAGACAGAGAGAGACAGAGGCAGAGGCAGAGAGAGAACAGAGAGACAGACACGAAGAGCGAAGCCTGAAAATCTGGGCCAAAGTAACCTTCTAGATGTGGGAACTCAAATTATTCACTGTTTAAATCAGTACCTGGCATCTACTAAGAACTCATTAAATATTTCTGGACTGACAGATCTTGAAAATCTGTCATTTCATTCTGAAATGTATAACTAAACTTCATTGAAACACCACCCACAACTCAAAACTGTGCCAAATTTTTATTTTCCCAACCAATTTCAATTCTGAACTTTTTTTTTTCATTCTCCAGCTCATGTTTCACATCTTCCACAAGACTGGTAGACTTTAGCTCAACAATCCCAAAATAACTCCCAGGACGGACTAATGATGTCTATCAGCTAGCAAATGTATAATATGTGTACCCTATATGTTTTGTCATATTTAAAATGTTTCTGCAAATTTGGTCCCTTTTTTCTTCTTTATTTGCTTTATCAGTGGAACAAAGATAAGGCTTTTACCATCATCTCTAAATACAGTTCCATTGTCTTGTTTCGACCCACATCACCACAACTCCCCCTGGCCTCCATAACATTCACAACTCCCAGGTTACAGAAGTTATAGAATATAGGGAAACGAGAAGGTAATTATGTTCTTCCTGTGCCCTGACATGTGCCCACCCTGTGCCCATGGCACTGAATACACAGATGCCAGAAACCACACCAAGAGAGGGTGCTCTCTCTGCCCTCAACCCTTACCCACTAAACTATTTTTACTCAAGCTCCACAAATTAATGCAGGCACCTTGGAAAGCTAATACCACACTACCATTTTAAAATTATATTCCTTAAAGGTCTACTTCACATATCTAGGAGTGGAAGATTGACTTTTCTATTCACAAAAATAGCATATAAAACTAGATTCACTCCTTAAGTCTTGTCCACTGGTCAAACAGAATCTGTGTTAAGACAACTTTTCTACAAAACTTTTTCTAATTTTCTTTAGTTTTTTTTTTTTTTTCTCTTGCAGTTTTCTTTTTCAAATGCCTGAATGAGACAGCTTCCTGTGAGACATACAAATGTAATCAAATTTAGTTTACATTTATGAAAACATGCCCTTCCAAGTAAGTTATGGTGGATCAGAGGTCTCTTAAAGGGAAAGTTTAAGCAAACTACAGCCTCTGACTTTGGTGGACTGCATTTGCAGGTGCTTTGGAAAAAATGTGAAATCCAGGTTTTGAAAAGATCTTAGCAGTCCTGCATGCACTGCAGCAGTTTACAATCTCCAAGACATAGAAGCAACCTAAGTGTCCATCCCCAGACGTGTGAATAAAGAACATGTGTGTACAGTGGAATAATTGTTGGTTTTATAACCAAGGAAATCCTACAGCATGACAAGGATGATCTCTGAGGGTAGAATGTGAGAGGTAATCCAGTGATAGATAAACACCGCATGGTTCCTCTTATATGAAATATCTAAAATAATTAAATTCACAAAAGCAGAGTAGCATGTAAGTTTCCAGGGAGTGTGGAGAGAGACAAATAAGAAGTTGCCCATTAAGAAGTGCATTTGTGATGCAAGATAAGTAAGTTCTCGAAGTCTGCTGCGGATCATGTTATCTACAGTTCATACTGCACTGTGTCCATAACATGTGCTAAAAGGATCTCAGATGGAGTGTTCTCACCAAACTAAGATTTTTTTTTTCATCTGTAGCCTATGCATCAGCCATGTGCAAAGGCTTTGTTTTATTCTTTCTCTTTTCATTTAAGAGAGCTGTCTACTTTGGCAAGAGATGGCAATTTACATTTTCCTAGTTATGTAAGAAGTTATGTGTGGAAACTTGGCTTAAACAGTTCTCTTTCATTTCGGTGATATTTTAGCTCCTCACATGACGATGGTGTCTTGAATAATTACTGTTTGGCTGTTCTCCCCCATGAAGCCAGCTCAGGTTCTAGCACCTGGTCCAGTATTTTCAGCATCCAACACAGACTGCACCAGTTGCGCTGCTGCCCTTGCTCTGGCTACCCTCAGGCCCTTAACCCTGCTGCTGGCTCTTCTACTGTTCAAAGCCCTCCCGCACAATACATTTATGCCTACCTGATCTATTGAGTACAGCGCTGAGTGCAGCTAGTCCAGCACTCACAGGAGAAGAGAGGTTGGAGCACATAAATAAGAGGCAGACAGCATTCTCAAAGGAAGGAAATTCCAGAAGGACCCAAGACTAGAAAAGCCAGCATATCAGAGAGAAAGAGAAGTAGAAATACAAATAATAGAGTCATTAGTAGTACAGCAATCAAGCAAAATCTTTAGCATAATGTTAATCCTAGATATAAGTGACCTTGATGATAGAAAACAGAATTAGTTCTAAATTGATTACATTGTTATAAAGTAATGCTAATCACGTCATATTCTTAAAGCACATATTATTTATATCTAATTGCTTTGCAGGGAAGTATTACATCTTGTACATGTCAGGAAAGCTAAATGGGCTTCAGCTGGCTGTGCTCTCCATCCTCCTAGCATCAGCGTCTGCATCTGTGAATTGGCTCATGAAGTACACATGACATCGCCTTAGAGAAAAATATAATTTCTGTACAAGCCATAGAAGTATAGCAACTCAGAAATGAAGGGTTTCTAGAAAAATCTATTTGATAAAAGCAAGTGCAGATTATTCTTAAGTGCAAAGAAGAAACTGTTCGCCCCCAAAAATGGGGCTGGTGGTAGTAGCTTCAGCTATAGTTCAAATTTGCAAGCAGTTGAACTTGTCCTTTTAAGCATTTGGTTTCTACAAAAGGCAAATCCCTTTTATATCCATTTTCTTTCACATAGGTACAAATAATGAGGAAAAGGATTATGATAATCCATCTTAATACTGTATTACTATATTGAGAATTCTTTTTACCCCAGCAATCAAAATTTTTCACCTGGAAAAAATACTGTAAAACTTAAAAAAAAAAAATATAGCTGAGGAGAATGGTAAATAGCAAAAGGCAAAAACTCTGCAGATACTTCTCACACCTTTTGTGATCCCAGCCAAAAGGAAGCCTGTCTTTCCTGTCCCTTTGAGGCCTCTGTTCATTTCCCTCTAGTCATGCCCACCTCTCAAGGGCCACTATTCCATCTATTGAGAAAATAAAACTATGTGCTTAAATAGCACACATATAGTTTTCTCATAATCCTAGAGCTCTATTCATCCTACACGATGCAAAAATAGATACACCAATCTTCAAGTTTTATTAGGTGTCTTTAATATCATCATTTCTCTGTTCTCCTCTGTAACTTAAGCCCTGGTAGGCTTTGTTTATACATACATGCAACTGTATCATACTTTCTTTTACTCTTGGAACATCAATTTACGTAGAATAATTGAAAACCTACAGTATATTAGAAGAAAATGACAAATATGCCCATTTAATATATAGTAAATATAACTACTGTGAAGTTATTCATGCAGTGTTTACTAATATAAGTAAGATGACAAAACTTCTAAATAAAAGTATGCTTAAAAATTTTGAAAAGAGGGCAAGGAAGATGGCTCAGTAGAATAAGTGCAAAAAAAAAAAAAAATAAGATACATCCTTTCTCTGTGATCCTAATGGTGCTAGACAGTGACAATTTTCCCTTGCTCACATTACCAACAGTCCATCTCCAGCAATGTCCATATACAACACTTCAGGGAAATCCGAATGACACCCTAGTTCTAGCGTTGTCCCAGCCTCCTTGAAAAGCTTGTCCACTTCACTCAATTGGCAGACACAAGTCTAGAAGGGTTGCATGAGGTAGGTTATGGCCAGCTCAGTGTGGACTGATAAGCAAAGAAAGAGATGGGTCATGGAAGAATATAGAAGGCTCCATCGGAAGGGAATAGATCAAAATGAATGGCACTTACCCTACTCACGAACAAAAACAGTATTAAAAGTAGCAAATTCAAGGGACTTGGATGTGCTCTGTACAAGCTCCAGAGACCATTCAACTCTGAGTGTGCAGACTTCAGAAAGAGCCATAGGAGAGTGAGACCTTGTATTCTTGAGGAATAATTTACAAATGTCTGCTTCTTTGCCCTTTTGCAAATACAAGTGCAAGCCAATTGGACAATGACATAAATCAAGTCCTATGTGTTGTTGCCACCATTTCTCAAATCCTAGATATTATAACTAATTTATTTTGCAGACAGTATCCCACTTGTGTGACCTTTTATTTGTATCTTAAACCTACACACCTCTTGAATGTCATAGATATCGTCTTTCTTTTTTCAAGTTAGTAAAAAGATAGAGTCTAAGTAATAGCTTATAAAAAGCAGAAAAGGAAAAGAGTTAGAATTTAACAATGTAAGAAATTAAGAGAGTCTATAAAAATACTATTACAAACATGAAGAAATCTATCTAGTTTTTTAATGCGATCATTATTCTTTATGAAATAAATAAAAAAGGATAAAATAATTTAATGGTTTTTAATCTGTCCAAATATTTTTTAATAATCAAGAAGCTTTCTCTAGCTTTTTATGAGCATGAATTATGACTTTACTGAGATCAAGTAAGACCAGAATTTTAAAAGGATCAAGAAAACCCACATCATTTTTTAAATTTAATTTAATTTTATTTTAAAGAGTATAAACAAAAACAGAAGCATAAACATGTAGCAAAGACAAGAACAGAGTAACATGCAACAATACATATGGCATAGATTTTCAAATATGAACAACAGATTTCATGATAAAACCCACATTGTTTTATATTTAATAATGATGAGACAAAAAATGGGTAATAATTTTATTTTATTTCATCAAACCTAACTAAATAAATGCAAATCACTTATAAAATCACCCACAGACAGAAAGTTTATGCTTCAACATAGAATTCTTAAGATTCTGAAACAATTGCTTTATTCTATGAAGCACATAAATTTTCTCTTCCTTATTACTGTATCTAGTGAAGCAATTCTGATTTTTATACACTGTACTATTAACAATCACATAGTGTTCTGAAATAAACTAGTTTCTTTTTTTTAATAGTGAAACAGCTGTCAATCTACTAGCTGATGAGCAGAAAGATATAAAAGCTTTCCTTATTTGGTGTTTCCAAGGAAACACTTCTCTCAGTATAAACTCATTCAACATTCGAGCTTTGAAGAAATTGTATTTGCTCTGTGTGCATGTGACAGGAAAGCAAAATAGAGGTGTAAGTTTAAAACTCTAGAATGAAACAGTGGGTCTATGGCAATAAAAACTAGTAAGAAATCAGTTAACCATATGGATTTGATGGAACACAAGACAGATAATGTTTGGGAAGAAACAAAACTGGAAGAAAAAATGTGCCCCAAGGAAACTGGTCAGTGAATATTTTAAGATGGGATGCCGTCATGTACACTGTAAGGATGTTGATACAAACAGAGGAGAGACAAAGAGACAAGGTATCACTAGCAAAGAACTCACAGGGAATAAACAAAGACAGTGAATCACAAAAAATAGCAACTCTACATATATGAATTCATCAATATTTATAGCAACATTATATAAATAAAATTTGGATGCTATAGCCCATTGCAAAAGCCAATAACTTAAGCAGCTGTGAAACTCTGAAATTGGTCAAACAATCACACACAAAATCTGTACTTGAAATGTTTGATACTTAGCTTCCTGGTTGTACCCAGTTAGCTCTCATCAGTGTAATTCTCTTATGAAGATTCTGTGTTTGCAAGAAGATATGCATTGATAAGAAAATATTTTTAATTACAATAATTTCATTAAAAGACCTGGTGTTTGGGGCTGGGAAGATGGCTCAATGGAATAAGCACTTGCCTGGCAAGCGCATGGGCCTGAGTTCAATCCCCAGGACCACCAAAAAAAAAAAGAAGAAGAAAAAGAAAGAAAGAAAAAGAAAGAAAGAAAGAAAGAAAGAAAGAAAGAAAGAAAGAAAGAAAGAAAGAAAGAAAGAAAGGCTGGTGTTCATACCTAGCACTAGCATTTTAATGTTTAATCAACATGTTTAATATTCAATAGGGCTGGTGAGATAGCTCAGCGGACTAAGCACCTGCTTAGACAAGCGCAGGGACAGGGGTTGGATCCCAGCATCACGTGCCACACTGGACCCACCCGCAGGCCCCCTGAGCCAGCAACTGAGACAGGACATGGTGGTGCACTCCTGTAATCCCAGCGCTGTGGAGGCTGAAAATAGGAAGATCACTACAAATCCAAGCTGCCTAGTGTGACCCTGTACAAAAACAAACAAAAAATACATTTAAAAAATTCAATAAATGCATATTCATATCTACACACACTTACTGAATGTCTGCAAATACACACAACAATTTAAGGTGAATAAGTAGAGTACTAAGGTTTGAAAATGACATATTTTCGTTCCCTAAAATAGGTACCATTCAGCTAAGAAGTTATAGTTCTGGGATTCAAACAACTCAAGGGCAATTGATAGCTTTCTTATAGCAGTAGGATGAAAAACATATATAAATTTGCCAATGGAAACTTGTATTTCCCCATGCATGTTGGACTTCTACACTTTACAATCATGATAACTAATATTTGAACTTGGCTTTATTTTAACAACAGTGGAAAAAAAAAAGAACACCTGCATGAGTATTTAGCTGTATGATATACATGGAGGAGTTGATAACAGATGGTTCTGAGATTTAAATTCACATCTTTTCCTACCAAGCCAGTTCTCTACTCACTGGACTTGAAGAAATTCCCAGCACAAATATCAAGAACCGCTAATGATACACATAAACATTAAAGATTAACCCCACGGGATTTCTGTGACTCTATTCATAAAATAAAATGATTTGTCTGTGTGACTTCTAAACTCCATATATGAGCTTTCAAATATTTTTAGTCTTTGATTAGGCAGAATTAAAATAGAAGTGGTTGTGAAATATGAGATTATGTTTTTTAAAACGAAGCCTAGTGATATTAAGAACATAAATTTGTCTATAGATATAAGTGATTTCACAATTTAAGTAAATGTGCACATTTCTTGTTCTATAGTGTGTGTTATCCAAGCTCACAGGACCGCCAGGGGATCAATATGAGTGTGAGAAAAAGAATATAAGCACTTTTGATAAAGTCTTTTTTTTTCCAAAATTGT
>NW_004524841.1:1636616-1638554 GCF_000260255.1 Octodon degus
GACTCTCCTTAGGCACACTCTACATCATTGATCACTTTCCTCTTTGGCCCCATAATCTCCTTGATCAGAAAATTTGGGACACTACTGAGTTACATGACACTTCAGTACAAATTCTCATATGTCCTGAGTCTTAATTGACCTTGGAAGACTAGGGCTAAAATGTTGGCTTTTCTTGCAGCCTTCCTTTTTCTCTAATTTTGGTCTGCAAACTTAGGTTGTTAACCCTCCAGAAAAGAAGTTTTTTGTTATTACCATACGATCTAGGCTGTTAAGCTTAACCTCACTATTTGTCTGAATATCAAACATCTTAGGCATATTGTTATCTCAAAGTAGTTGCTCAGGTTATTACCAGATATAAGCATGATTGATTGACCAAACAATATAAATAATAACTGTTCCCTTCAATGAACTAATAGAAATTAGTAATACAATTTAGATCACATCTTTTCTAAGAGATTCCACCTTGCTGCTGCGATTTTGAATAGTCTGTCAACTTAGCAGTTGACAAACTTTCGGAAGTAATGGCTTTGTATTTTAGACAGTAAGAGCAATCATTATGTCTGTATAGCTAAGCAGATATTAAATTGGGAATTTGTATTTAAGTTAGTTTCACTGAGTTCTGTCCAATCACCTCCCCTTGATGTACCTGGTGTTTTCCAGGCAGACTAGTTCACCCCGGTTACCTTTTGCCCCTCTCTCAGTCAAGAGAGAAAGAGGGAGGATGCTCTTGTAGATCTGGGTCAGCAAAGCGTCTCAGCTAACCGGGTACAGATCTATGAAATTTGAATTCACCCAATGGTGCCTGGCTTGGGTCTGGCTGCTGTGCTCAGCTTCTTCCTGCTGCAGCTCTTGGAAATGAACCTTCTGTGTCCCCTGGCAAGATGTTCTGCTCCTGGATTAGCTGGGTGGTTCTGGCCCCTAACCTCTCAGCAGGGGCTTCAGCTGCAGAGTTTCACACCAAGCTTGTATGCCAGGCCTGGGCTGGCCTGAAAGGATCCAGAGAGAAGGACAGAAGGATTCACTCACAAGTGGGCCTGGGCTGGGTCTGGAGGGGTCCAGCAGGCAACGGGGAGCTCAGAAGCTCCCACACACACTCGCTGATCCTGGGCTTGGGCTATATCTGGAGGGGTCCCAAGAGCGTGGCCTTGTCTGTCAACTTGAATAGGAATCAGTACAATATATTTGAACAAACATTATTCTGTATGCTTCTATGAGGGCTTAGACAAGAGAGTAACACTTCAGTCTTTAGATGTTGAAAAGTCCGGCTCCCCTTCTTAAAGTGGGTGGACCTCATTCAGTTAGTCAGAGACCTTACTGATCTCCTCCATGGAGATAAGAACCTTTTTTTTTCTTGTTCTTTGTTTTTATTTATTACCATTTCTTTTTTAATTTTTTAAATAATTTTATTGAGAAACAAATAGCAATGAGACAGTTTCACAACCGATTACTAGCATAGTTTCAATAATAATACATTGCATATTGTCTTAGTGGTTATTCATTGTACAAGATGTAGACATGGAATGTCCTGCTACAATGCTGTATATGGTTAGATTTCTAAATTTTTATGTAAAAATATGTAACTTTTTATTCATTTTTTTCAATTTTTTTCTTCATATTCTGTTAGGACTTAAAATTTAACATATCAATTCTTGATGGAAAATACCTGTTCTATGTTATCCCTAAGATGCTTGATATTCAGACACTTAGTGAGGCTAAACCCAACTGCCTATGTTGTAGAGTAATAATAAGCTTCTCTTTTGTAGGGTTAACAACCTAAGTTTGCAGACCAAAAACTAGAGAAAAAGAAGGGCTGCAAGGACAGCCAGCATTTTTGCCCTAGCCTTTCAAGGTCAGTGAGGACTCAGGACATAGGAGAACCTGTACTCCTATGTACAGGTTCATGTAACTCAGTTGTGTCCTAAATTTTCTGATCAAGAA
>NW_004524841.1:1639029-1640025 GCF_000260255.1 Octodon degus
TGAAATACCCTTCTCTGACAAAACTAAACAAAAAAGGGGGATATGAATGAACAACCATTTTGTATCTGTATATTCAAAATAGTTAGGATAGATATACAGCTGCATTCTCTTAATTCAATGAATAGAGAGATTTGTTCTAATAGTGTTTGTGGACAGGAAATGACACTCTTACCAGCAGCCTACAGAGTCTTCCTGAGCTTCCCAACTATCAATTAGCCATTCAAATTTTGGATTGGCCAAACCCTATTATATCCACCAGTTCCTTAAACTAAATTTTTCAAGACACACACACACACACACACACACACACACACACACATGTGTCCACATTACCTGGAAAACTTTGATGATCCAGATGCTTTTGCTGTATATGTTCTCAGATCAAAATATTTGTAACACACGCACCTTCACACAAGGTCACAGGTCACAGGTCACAGGTCACAGGTCCTTTTCCAAGTTCCTCGCATTTAAAATCAAATATTAAAATATAGTTTGATTTTCTTTCCATAAACAGTGTTTTCAGAATTTTAAAATACTGTTTTGGATTCCATATATTGAATTTCTTTAAAAATCTATATCATTAATTAAAAGGGCAATTTTAAAAAGGGGGCAATTTATACCACTGTAATAATTTGATTTTTACTAATTGTCTCCCTGACCTAGATAAAGATTGTTTCTTCTTCCAATTTTTTTCTAATTTTTCAAATGTTTCTTAATCTTATAACTATGTACAGCTGTTAAAGAGATTTTATAATAATAATTTCATTTCAAAAGTCAAATTGTTGCCTGACTGGAACAATAAATATAATTCATGCTAAAAATAATGCATATTAAAACAAAGAGTAGTGTGCACCTGTAATTTAGCTACTAGAGAGGCAGAGTCAGGAGGATTATGAGTTTGAAAGTAACCTGAGAAACTTCGAGATGCTCTATCTCAAATTTTAGTTTTTTTTTAAATAGAAGCAATAAAGTTATAACTCAGTGGTAGAGAATTTT
>NW_004524841.1:1640125-1650484 GCF_000260255.1 Octodon degus
TCATTCTATTCATTAAGAGAATGCAACTATATATCTATCCCAACCACTTTGAATACACAGATACAAAATGGACATTCATCTGTATACCCTATTTTTAAAGTTTTACAATATAGAGCAGCACATAACTTTTTCTGTTTCATATTTTTTGGGTTTTTTATTATGCAACCTGTTTCATAATAGATGTATTGAGAGAGTTCACATTCCAAAATTTTCACTTCATTGTGTAAACTTCAGTGGTTTTTAATAGATTTGCAGTTTTATAACCATTAAAATTATCTGATTTTAAACTACTTTCCTTACCCTCAAAGCAATCTTTTTGTACATTAGCAATTACTCTGTATACCTGCCTATTCTATCCCTAGCAGCCACCAGTCTCTTTTCTGTTTCTAAGAATTGGCCCATGCTGGACATTTCATATCAATAGAGTCATACGATATATAGTGCTTTGGGACTATTTCTTCTAATGTTTTCCAGTTTCACCCATGTTGAGGCACACATCAGCACATGATTTCTTTTTGCTATTAAATAATATTCCTTTGCATTGCTAGAGCAAATATTATTTGCCAACTCATTTTTTTTGGATACTTAGTTTTCACTTTTTGTTTATTATGCAGGAGGCTTCTATGAACACTCTTGCTCAAGCTTTTGAACAATCATATATTTTTCTTTCTTTCACCTACATACTTAGAAGGGGAACCGCTAGATTACCTGATAAATCTAATCTTAATCATGCAATCTTAACAACAATGAGGGTTAGGGAGATAGGGCAGTGACACAATAGCTTGCCTGGCAAGGGCAAGGTCATGTTTGATTCTCAGTACCAAAATAAAACAAATCAAATCAAAAGAAAACAAAAAAATAAAAGCAAAAACAAAAAGAAACAAACATTAGATCAATGGAGCAGAGCTGGAAGATCTCAAATAAACTCTTATACTCAATGGACTTTATACCACAGTGTCAAGCACATTCAACGGAAAGAGATTTTTCAACAATCTGCTAGAATTCCTTGTATGAGGGTTGTAACATCTGTACATCCATGTCAACATCTTTGCCTTTTTAATCTTTGCAATCATATTGTGTGGGAAATGATGTTTGATTTTGATATTTATTTGCTTTTCCCTAATGATTAAGGATGTGTAACATCTTTTCATATATTTACAACTATCTATGTATCTTACTTCTTACTTGAGACAGTATCTATAAAAGTCCTTTGACTACTGGATTGCAAATGTTCTTTTCATATTCTGCATACTAAGCATTAATACATATGATTCTTGAATATTTTACATGTTATATGCATTGTATGGATGACAAAAATTTAAGTAAACATGTATTTAATTTTAATGGATAAAATTCCACTTATGTAGATTCTTTTTATTTATACTTTTCATATTATATCTAAGAAGACAGGGCCTCGCTCAAAAATATAAAAATTTACTCACATTTTCTTCTAGTGATTACAAATTTGAGTCATTAAATTTAAGATTGTGATCCACTCTGAGTTAAATACTACAAATGGAATGATGAGGGGGAGCCAGAATTTATACTTCAACAAGTGCCATCCAGTTGCTCTAGCACACATTGTTGAAAAATCTCCTTCCATTGAATGTGCTTGACACTGTTTTATAAAGTCAATTGACTATAAGGGTTTATTTGAGATCTTCCAGCTCTGTTCCATTGATCTATTGTTTGTTTCTTTTTGTTTTTGATTTGATTTGATTTTTGATACTCAGAATCAAACTCCTGACCTTGCACTTGCCAGGCAAACTATTGTGCCACTGTGCTATCTCCCCAGCCCAGACTGATCTAATATTTGTCCTCTACTAATAGCAAATTTATTTATTCATTGTAGCTTTGTAATAAGTTTTGAAATTGAGAAAGATGAGACCTCCAAATATGTTCTTCTTCAATATTTGCTATTCTGATACTCTTTCATTTCTATATGAATTTTATGGTCAATGTCTTAGTTAAATTTCTTGCCACTGAGACAAACTACCCAACATCTAAAGTTAAAGAAGAGATAATTTCAGTTCACAGTTTGTAGAGGTTGCAGATCTTAGTTATCTGGCTCTACAGCAGGGTGGCATGTCAGGGAGGCATTGCAGAAGAGAAGTAGCTAACTACATGGCAGGCTGAGCAGAAGGCAGCATGGTGCAGCAACAGCAGCAGCAGCAACAACAGAAGCGCCAGTGAAGCCAGCTTCCCTTTCCCTTTCATCCCATGCAGAGTACAAGCCTTTTGGGTGGTACCACTGACACCAAGATAGGCCCTCCTCCTCATCCACACCCAGAAATACTTAATTCCAAAGAATCATATACAAGAAGAGCAGGAAATCTACCTACACACTAATGACCAAAGAATCCATCTGAGGTCTTGAATCCCACTATCCTGCATGAGTCTAGCTGAAGACCTACAGCTTGTAACAATGCCTCCCACAAGTCCAACTGGAGGCCTAGAGCCCATGACAAAGTCTCATGCAGCCCTGCTTTATGGCTCTGAGCTGGAAAGTCCCTAAGGTCAGTGGTGGAAGTCAGAAAGTCTATGCCAGTGGAATAAACTGTCCATGCTAGCAGGCTGCGGGATCTGAACTGGAGCCATAAGCAACACTCAAGGTAAGCACCAGAACACTCCCAAAAGCGCCACAGCCATCCTCAACAACAGTGAGCTCCTGAACTCCTCTAGCAATAGAAAAGCTGAGTTCCCATCAGGAAGGCCAATGAGAAAAGCTTCTCCACAGAGCACCATCCTCCCCTCTAGAGCCAGGAAGTGATACTAAAGATGAGGACCAGAGCTCCCACAACATGTCAGTTTTCCTGACATTGGTACAAAACTCCTGACAGCTGCAATTTAAAGGAGGAAAGGTTTAATTTGGTTTAGGGTTTCTAGGAGATCAATCCATGGTCAGAGGCTCCAAGGCAAAAAAAAAAAAAAAACATGGCAGAAGGGTGTGACAGAATAAGACTCTTGCAGAGCAAGAGTCTCAGAGAGAAACTGACCAGAGAACAGATGTTGTACTGAAGGTCATGTCTCTCTGGCACACCCGTCCTTACCCAGAAATCTCTAAGCAAAAAATTTGGGAGTGCAGCTTAAGTGTCACAACAACACATTAGTTTTCTCCATGTCATTTAATTTCACTTTTATAGTGTTTACTGCTAGTACAATTTTCAATAGCTATTATAAAGGTACTGATTTGGGAGAATTTCAATTCTGCTTAGCTTTTTATACTCAATTTATTATTATTCAGATTTGGTGTAAGGCAGATGATGATCAAAAGGAAAATGTTTCTTTTGTCAGCAATATTGTAAACATTTGCATGCCTTGATCTTTAAATTTTTAATTGGAGAACAGGGTAGGGAGGCATTGGTAGCAGCAGAAAGTGGTGACAGTCACGAAATTTCTTGATGTCAGCATTTTGAATTCAGCATGTTTTTTCTCATAGGCATTTGACATTAGTTATCGGATTCAAATGGGAGACCACAGAAATAGACATTTGGATAAAAACCAGATGCATGATGATACTGTGTGCTTTCAGTCCCATCCATGGCTACAGAAAGCTTCGGTCACTCTGTTTAAGAGAACATGTAATGTCTCAGGTCAGAATTCATACAGTGGTTCTCCTCACTTTCATTTTGCTCTTTAAAATTACCCAGATATATTCAGAGTCATATCAAAGTTTTGCGCACTGTCATCCACTTGAAAATGAAACCTATAAGAGACGCCAGCTGAACACTCTTCCTTTCTATATCTTTTTTTCCATTCCTTTTCCATAAGATTTAGCGATCACTGAAATCCTCGCGCAGTGAAAGCAAATGTCAACCAAAAACAGTGATTAGAATAAGTTAAATGTTATTTTTCAAAAGACCTTTAAACTTCAGTAATCACAAGGAGAGAGACGAGTTCTAGGTCAGAATTTGAGCTCTGAGTCTAACAGAAACTCAAACATACTTATAAACAGTGAGAAAAAAAAAGAAAGTCAATAAAAACTGTGAAATATCTACTAGCTTTTCTGTTCCTTCCGTACTTTATAGTCATATTTTCAAATGGCTCCATCTAAATAAGCCAAAGCAATAAAGAAGTGTGTGTGTGTGTGTGTGTGTGTGTGTGTGTGTGTGTGTGTGTGATGAGATATATGGATCAACTCACCACTAGCTGCTTTATATCTATATGTGCTTTAACAGTAGCTATATTCCCATAGCTTTCAGGAAAAGTTTATTCTGTATATAAATAAATAAATTTCATCTTGAGATTCCTATAATTCTATGGATCGAATAGGTACTGAATCGTACATCCATTCCAATGTCATGTGTTTACCTGTTCATAATTAGCCTGTTTTAATTTAGAGTTTGTAGTTAATGAGTGCTGAACCACTCTAAATGGTCTTTGACTGAGCTCTTCATGGTCTTCTCTTTAACCACCATTTGTAGAATTGGTGAACTGTACACATTAATAATTGATCCCATAATTACCAAAGTGAACATGCAGTTATACATTCAAAAGAACTCTAAAAGCTCTTTACTGTGGTTGTTATTTTTAATCTTTAATTTTTGCTCTCATATGCACGCGATCTTAGGAAATACTTTAAAAAACAAATAAATGGACTAATTCCAGGTTAACAACTTTCTAATTAAGGCAGACAGTGCAGATGTAGCAGGGTTAGTTTTTATTCTAGTTGACTTTTATTCATCTCCAAAATTTAGTAAATGTTAATTTACTTAATTAAAATCTTCCCAAAATATATTTCTGTCTTCCATCCCAGTTCTATTTTATGGGATAATTAAGGTCTCCATATATCTGATGTCTACCTCTAGCACAGCATTACAGTAATTCTCCACTTTCTAATTTAATTCCTAAAAAGTAAACTTCCTTAGTTCATAGAATATGTCTCTCATTTTAAAAGCCTTGTGACTTGTTCTGTATTTAATATATGTTTTGTAAATAACTAAGAACTTCTTATGTTTGAAAAAATAAATTCTCCTGTCCTTTATTCCATACTTATGCCACTGGTCTTCTTTTCTTATTTTAAATGAGGGTGAACCAGAGGTGCATGTCCAACTCCCACTTTAATCCCAGCTAGGGTTATAATGTGGCTTTTTCAGATTGGATTTCCATTCATCTTCTAGTTTAAGAACTTTGTGATTCATGAAATATTGTGATTTAAGGCACTCTCTCAGCTTTCAACAATGTAGTGATCTATTCACAATTTAATTCAGAAAAGAAGGACCCACTAGGAGGAATAAGTTCATTTCTAGTGTATAAGTTCAGTAACCTGGGAAAAGGGCCTTATTTAAATTATTTTCTTGTGAACCCAACATTGCCACTCCACTTTGGTTGTGTGTGCATTTGTTTAATAAATAAATCTTTAATTATCTAACTCATTGTCAGATACTGGGGATAGCACCTTAGTGTGAATTTGTTTTACTTCTCTCTTCTTAATGTCTAGCAGAGATCAATAGCCCTAAAGAGTGAGGTTTTATTAGAACAGAGGTAAAGGATAAAAGGTTCATGCAAGAGCCTGCAGCACTTGCTTCCTGGGAGGGAAGACCAGGGTGGTACCATAGCTCATTAGCAGCCTGTACAAAGTCAGAGCAAGCACAGGCCACCAAGGCTAAGAGGTAAAATAAAATGAAAATAACTATTTCTTACAGGAAATTACACTAAGCCATTAAAAAAAGATAGATGGGGCAAAGACAGATTTCTTCAACTTTAAAATGTCAGGTAGCCTGGGTAATATCTTTTTTATTTTTTTAATAACACTGACAAAGAAGAGAGGAGTAAGTGGCCTCTTCTAGCTCTAATTCTACCCTTCCAGCTCTACCTCTAACCTCAGATATTACAATTACTCCAGAAATCCAGTATTTTGACAACATGTCTTCACAAAGTAGATAGTCAATCACTTAGGAAATTAATGCACTCACTACCATTTGTCTTGGTTTGGTTCAAGCAAAGTGAAAGATATTTTCACAGAGTACCAACGATCTGTCCCTTCGAATATTCACATCAAGTATGCTTCAGACTCGAGATTCACCTCTTCTGTGTTCAGAGCCTGCCGTAAACAAATGGTATCAATATATCATTCCAACTTGAATCACTTATACAAGTGTCTACCACTGGCATGCTGATGTTTAAACTATTATTTCATTTTAAGGTGACAATAAAAATCTTGCTAGACATTTTATGGTATGTAATCAAATCAATATCACCAGAAGGATGAGGGACGATTTGTAATTAAGATCCCACAAAAGACAGGGACTTGTTTCTGGATTACAAATAGAGGATCTAAAGGAAATACAATTTATATTAAAGATCAAAAGAGCACCACCAGAAACTAATACAATACCTTTCTTTTAGACTACACTAAAGCTAAAGTACTTCACAACTTGGTTACTTAATTTGTTCTCACAGTTACCTGGAAATGTGTCTGTTATGCTGTGCATCTAGGTGTCCTCCAAAGTCTGTTGAGTTCCCAGGTGGGGCTTCCCAGAGGCAGCTGCTTCTAGGGTGTGTGATGCTGGATTTAGTTGTGCCACACTGGGATTAAAGGTGTGTGATTATCAAATTATTCTACTGTTTAGTTAAGCATACTTTTGGGTATGAATAGTGGGAAAGGCATCCTGGGTGTGGGTGGTACCACCTGCAAGGCAGGTGGCCTGGAAGAGATAGGGAGAGAGGTGGCTGCTGCTTGCTGCTTGCTGCTTTGCTGCCTTCTGCTGGCCAAGCCATGGTCTTCTTCTCCTCCATGGTGCCTCCCCGCCATGCCCCCCCCCCCACCGCCGCCTTATAGCCAGCCAGCCAAGGATGGAAACCTCTACGAAGCGTAAGCCAAAATACAGTTTCTCTTTTTTTAACTTTTGGTATGACTAAAGCAGTATCAGAGGCAGGTGTGATTATCTTACCTACATAGATCTGAGATCACTGTTACCCAAGTAGGTGTTCAGCATGCTAGCCCTAACAGCAATTTTCTCTCATCTGAACTAATCATTCTTTTCACCATATTGGTCATATCAGAATCCCTTATCCCTCTGGCTCCACTGAATGAATGGTTACATATAAAATATATATAACAGATTTAACAGATTTTCATGTTTTTATATTTTTTCAAGAACATTAAAATTTACACATAACAAAATTTACAGATCTGATCAATAATAAATACTTGCCTTTCTAGAAACACATGCATCAGGTTAAAAACTCAAATACCAGTAATCACTGTGTTTTGTTGACCAAGTTGCACAACTATAAGTAATGTCTGAAAACTATGGGTTTGGAATCACTGACTCAGGGTGGAGGGAAGAAGTTACCACTGGACTGTATGCTCCACAACCAATCAAGCCATGAAAATGATCACTGAAAAGTCGCCTAATGATATTAACAGTTGACCATCTTGTGGGCCAGGTTTATGCCTGCCATACCACATGTGAAACGCCTAAAATTTCACTGATCTGTAATTTTTTTAAATGAAAGAAAATAGAGACACTAATTTTTCTGACAAACAAGTACCACCTGTTACTCTGAAAGGAGGGAGAAATTTTAATTTTCAAGAAGGAAGTGCAGTAACACAAAACAGAACATTTTTCTTTAAAGAAGAATAAATTTAGCTCGTGAAAAAGTAACTGTCTCACCCTCCCTTTCTTCTTTTAGCAGATATAAGAGAAAACTCTACTTCACGGTCAAGAATGAAGGAAAGTGAGTATCACAGGTCACTGGTAGCAGGATCTCAAGCATGGCTCAGAGATAACTCTTCATATACTCACTTCATATAGAGTGCATATACTGTCTACACAAATCCTAAGTAATACAAGCATAGTAATTCTCTAGTTCCTGCCTTCAAATAACCTATGATTTAAAAAGGAAGAACACTGAGAGATATAAAATATTTTAAAAGTATCATAAAAGGAATAAATCATCTTATAAAGGATAAAAGAAAAGCAGAATGTGACATTCACTTAAGAGAATCAAGACACTGAGAGTCCATCTCATCCCAGTAAAAATGGCTGTCCTTAAGAAATCAAGCAATAGCAAATGCTGAAGGGGTTGTGGGGAAAATAGAACCCCTCTCCACTGTTGATGGGAGTGTCGACTGGTATAATCACTGTGGAAATTCCTCAGAAAACTAGAATTAGAGATCTCATTCAACCTAGCTATTCCCTTTCTGAGTATTTTCCCAGAAAAGTTAAAAACATATCACGTTAGTATGGGTGCACCCATATTTATTGCAGAACAATTTATAATATTTGAATCTTGGAAACAACACAAATGCCCATCAACAAAGAAATGGATTAAAAAGATGTGATCTTGATGTGCAATGGAGTATTTCTCAGACATAAAGAAAAATAAACTGGAGACTTTTATAGGTAAATGGATGCAACTTGAGACCATACTCATAAGTGAAATAAATCAGACTCACGTGTGTAAGCATTGTATTGTCTCCCTACTATAAGAAGCTGAGAGAGTAAATACAATCCAAAATACATAATTGATTTCATGAACTGGGAGAAAACTGTTCAAAAGGAATGAGAAATTTGGATAGGGGAAAAGAAAAAAGAAAGAAGGGATACAAACAGATATTGTATATTAGCTATACTATTAATTTCCCTTGGGTCATTGAAAATAAAGTTTTGTGCTGATATTTCTTGGTCAACTTTGCACATCTATATCTTCTACTCTGGGCAATTACTTTTTTTTTAACTTGTTTAGTACAGGGTCTACAGGGTCTCACTACGTAGATTGGACTCTTAGTGATCCTCCTGTTTTCAGCCTCCCAAGCACTAGGATTACAGGTGTGAGCCACCTCGCCCAGTCTCAATGGCTGTCTCAGAGCGCCCCGGGGATAGGGCTGGTACTGTATGCTGGGGATCGAACCCTGATCCCTGTGCCTGCCTAAGCAGGTGCTTTAGTCTGCTGAGCTATCTGGCTGGCCTTTTTGAGCAACTATTTTAAAGATAAAAACACTCAATGTATTAACCATTGTTACTCTCCTATTATTTTGTTTTGAAATTTTGTATCATTTGCATTGTTTTATCTCTTTAAAAGAAAGAAAAAATTAAAATAGTGAGAATCAGGAAACACTTCAAGGAGAAACAGGAAAATAAATCAGGCCTTAATGAATGCATGTCACCACAGGAATCAGAAATCAAGAAGGATGTGTGTGTGTGTGTGTGTGTGTGTGTGTGTGTGTGTGTGTGTATGGGTGTGTGTGTGTGTGAGCATGTGCGCACGCATTGGCAAAGGTAAAGAATAAAGATATTTCAGAAAATAACAGGATCAAGGCATGAGAGACAAATCACATCATATCTCAGAAGTAAGCAATGTATAATTATTAAAGAGTTGAAAGATCAAGAATTCTTTCAGAGGAACCACTATTAAATTTTCATTTCAGGGAAATTTGTTTCAGTATATTTATCTTAAGTGCAAAGTACATTGATTTTCAAATTCCAACCGATAGATTCAGAACTCGGAAGACTAAGAGAAAAAGATTTCACAAAATAAAACATTTGTTGCAAACCTTTTTTTGCACTGTAACGATCCAAAAAAAGAAATGTCTCTGATACCAGCTTAGAGATTGTGATAGGAATGGATCACACGCAGCAACAGCCACAGGGCATGTGGGAGGAAAAGGAAAAACGGTCTAGGGGTCAAAGCAGACTTATAAAGACAAGCTGCTACAAAGCAGAGCACAGACCAAAGGGAGGAGCAGCAAAATTGGAAACCAATTCCAAACAGGCATTAAAAAGTTAATCCAATTACAGGAAGGCATCAATCAGGATGACAGGATCAATAGAATCCTAAGCAAGGGTCAGAACTAGTGAAGAAAAGTAGAAGTAATTCAAATTCAAAAGCCAATGCTAGGCAGCAGAGCAGAGAAAGAGAGGTAGGAAGCCCTGGTTCCTCCTCAGACTCAGCCCTAAGATCAAACAAAATCTCCACAGCGTTGCTTTTAGAGAGCAACAAAAATCAAGAAGTTTTAGCCCTTGAATATGAAACTGCAAGGTTATTTTCAAATTCCGATTGCCACTGCACACACTGAGATCCACACACTATCTGCTATATGGAATTAGAAGTGTTTCTTTAAAGAGCAAGGCAGCCGGAATGTAGCAGAATTCTCAGCCTGGTCAGCAGTAATAATAGGAGTTTGGGTCTAACTGCTAAAGAGGGCAATCCTGGTTTTACTCTTGACATCCTCTGGCTCATCCTTCTAAAATCAACTTAATTTATGAATGTATCACACTTAGGATTTTTGCTACTCATCTTGCTGCTCCTTTTTATTCCACTCTGAGAGATTTCTATTATCTTAAAATGTCTCTTTTTAATTGGCCTTGTTACTTTTCAAAATGGTGGTCTAATAACTTTCTTTTTTTTTTT
>NW_004524841.1:1656919-1668982 GCF_000260255.1 Octodon degus
ATTATTTTATATTATATTATATTCATTAAAGAAAGATCTTACTATTGCAGTATACTGTCTGTGAAAGTACTCTTAAGTTAGTATGATTTAGCCTCGGCTCTCACAACCATGCTATGACATGTTGGGCTTCCCTAATCCAAAAATCTGAAATGCTTCAAAATTTAGAATACGTTGGACACTGACATGCTGCAGGCAGGGAGGAAATTCCACTTCTGGCCTCCGCTGATGATGATGTCATAGTCAACTTGCAGATGTGCCGAATGCGATGTATAATACCTATCAGATTTTGTGCACAATGTGTATATGAAACGAGGGGATTTCGTGTTTAGACTTGGTTCTCATTCCCAGAATATATCATAATACACACACAGATCTTCCAGAGTCTGCAAAGACGTAACAACTGAAGCACTTCTGTTCTTAAGCACTGCAGACGAAGGATACTCACCTGCCATGCCACATGGGCTATGTCAACCACTAGAAATTATATCTTGGATTCTTCTTGTAATGAACTTCCTAATAAAGATAACAAAGCAGGACAGGTGAACCAGGATTTTATTTGAGAAAAACCACCCATCTTTTACATTTTGGCTGAAAACAGTTCCTAAATTGGCTGTTTCTCTTCCAGCCCTCATAGTTGTTGGCTGTCCAAGTCCAGCATCCAAAATACCACAGGAATAGAAGAGAAACAGGTCTAGCATTCTCCTGTCTCCACACCACATTGTGTCCAAACTGCTAACTCCAATCTTTATGGAAAGCATATTCAGCCTTCAAGATTTACCTTAGGAGTGGAGGACTTAGGGGCATGAGTCCTATCACTCATCACACTTCACCAAAGAACCAGCCCTGAAGCTGTGTGCAGAGAACACAACCCCACACTAGAGCACAAAATGCCATTTCCGTAACATCTGAGTAAGTACCTGGTGTCCCCAGTGTGGTATTAGAAAATAAGACAAAAGTTTTCCACATTTACGTCCTTGAATCTGTAATTCACATACAGGCCATGAAAATATAGTCAGCCTGAGCTCTGAAAAAAAAAAAAAATACACAAAAAATCCTGAACACTGTGGCTCTCCACGTGCTTAATTCACTGGGACATATGCTACCAAAGAAAGTATCATGTTTAGGAACTGACCATTAATAAAAAGTGACATCATTTATCAATGAAGCAACAAAATCTATGCAGTGAGTAATCTAGATTTTTTTTTTTTTTTTTTTTTTGGTACCAGGGATTGAACTTAGGACCTTTTGTTTGCCAGGCAAGCACTTATTCCACTGAGCTATCTCCCCTGCCCAAATAATCTAGATTTATACCAAAACATTTGTTTGAGCATAAAGTCTGGAGCCAGGCCCCTGGAGAGAGTAACAGCTAGGAAGGACCATGTTCAAAAGCGTAGCACCTTACACCAGCTGGCCCACAGGGCACCATGGTCTCCTCCAGGAGTGGTGACACCTGTCGTGCTTACAGAGCCCTAGCTCCTGTCTCGTGTCTCTTCCTGCACCAGAGCACTGCATTGTGCATACTCTCTCCACTACTATTAAATTAAAGGACAGACTTTATATCAAGACACTGTTGAGTAGAATTCTGGCTTCTAGTTCTGGGTCTCTGTGGCCTTGAGCAAGTTCCATAATCTCTTGGCAGCCCTATATATTAAACGAGGATATCACACTTGATACATCACCTTGTTCTAATAATAACTGAGTAGAAAATGCACATCAAGCCTTTCACACAGTACACAGTGGGAGGGACACTCAGTGTAAACTAGTATTTTAGTCACTATGCTGTTATCTTCACCACTATAAACACAGAATTCTAAGGACCTCCGCCTTGTACTTTTCATACTCTTGTACCATTCTATCCACTATTCCAAATTTTTTCCATTTCTCCATCTTTTCAAAATTATAAATTTATTATTCATTAAAACTCAGTTACTTACTGAGGTAGGCTGAATGAAGATTCCCAAAGATGCCTATAGTTAAAGGCTCAGAACCAAAGATGTCACGTAACAGGTACATTCTATGGTGAAGATTCAGTAGGCAGCGCTGCCTTGTGCTGAGATAAAGCAGGCAGGCTACAGATGGCTTCACAAGTCTTCCGGGCACTGTGATGTACAGGCAGTATCCTCTAGCCAAATGGTGCTGGGCCTGCTACCTGCTTAATACAGAGCAGTAGGTATCAGTTCCTTGCCAGGGACAGAACTACTCAAAGGAAGCAGTCATAGCCTTTTGGGGGAACCAGAGGTGACCGCCTTCAATGTCTGCTGCACTGTTCACTCAACACAAGTTCAAACCTTGCATATCCTTGTACAACTTGTGGTCTTCCTCACCAAGATATGAGCATATGCAAGAAAAAAGAAAAAGCTGTCTAACTCCTCTCCAGCATTGGTGTTATGTGTTTGGCATCTTACCACTGTTTAGAGCAGGGAGCCCTCCTTCCCCAATCAGCTGAGTAGGAGTCAATTAAATCTCCACATGGAAAAATGGACACTGCAAATGTGAAGGATCTTGAAATGGACAAATCATTCCAGTGCATCCAAACAGGCCAAATGTGATCAAAAGTGATTTTTTAAGAGGAATGCAAGATAATCAGAGTCAGAGAAGAATCTAAAGATTGAAACAGAGAGAAAATGATACAGTTTCTGGCTCTAAAGAAAAAGAAAGGAGCCACAAGCCAAGGAATGGTGGCTATGCAGCCTGGAAAGGTAGGAAATACATTTTCCTGAAAATCCCCAAAGGGAACAAAGCTCTGTTGACACAGTGGTCTCAGACTCCTGAGCTTCAGACCTGCAGAAGAATAAATGTGTGCTGTATTAAACTATCAAATTGTGTTCATTTGTTAAAGCATTTTGCAGTACACCAGACACAGACCTCCCCACTTGGGCTAGCACTGTCTCAGTTGGGAATATTGTTTGGACTAAAAGCTGTTGGCCATTTAGATACACCCAAGGATTACAACCTTCCAAAAAGCTTCCCTTCTCCTTCATCACTCCCATCTCAATCATTCTCTCCTTATGCTCCCATAACATTCCATGCTTATTTCTGTTGCAACACTTGAGGATTCCAGCTCCTGATCAACAGCCTTGTGTAATATTTTATGCTCAAAAACAAGTCTCCAAGGTATTATATACCGGGCAGGCTGCATGAGGAAGCTGTTCTCTCCATACCAGACCCTTTGCACAGCCACTGTATTGAAGTCCCTGAAAGACTTATGCTTCCTCTGTCAGTCATGTGTCCCACCCCTAGGGGCTCCATTTAGAAACTTCTCCATCCAGGGCCTTCAACTGAAACCTTCCCAATCACCTCTCTTTATGGAACGCAAACTCTTTATGGTGGGGAAAACCGAAGACATTTTCTCTCCGCTTGACTGAGTGGTCAGTATTTTTCTATCACAGCCCTTTCTTCCCTCCCTCTCCTGGTCTTAGATCCATCTAACTGCAGGAGCCCTTTGTTTGGAGTGCTCTCCACAGTGTGGCTACCCACATATGTGGAGTAAGATCTGGATAATACACTTTTCTCCTGCCCACTGTGGTACTAGTAGCCCACATCACATCCCACAAGCTGTGGGGAACCACTGAGATGGGGCACCTAAGGATAACTGGGGATGTGACCCCAACATCTAGTGCACAGTGGGATACGGTTAGCTCATCATGGTTTGGCACAGTTAAACACACATGGACCTGTCATGGCACTATGTAAGAGTGCAAATGTGAAACAGCAACCTGTATAAGAATTACATGAGAAAGACACAGGCAGCTCTTGCATTCTGTGCTTTGCTCTGTGCTGCCTGCTGTTGTTGCTGAAGTCTTGCACACATGTGTTCTTTAACTTTGGGACATTGTCCTCAAAAATCTCCCTCAGGCTCCAGAGTGGGCTGGGCTGACACAAGCCCACACACACCCTACATTTCTCTTGGAAGCTATAAATTCAGAAGAATGAATTCTTCTGGAAGCGTTTCTATGTCTTGATTTCAATGGTAAAATTCGCAATCAATTGTCTGACTTAAACTACTGATATTTCACTGCTTACTTCTTCAATCTTCTGCTGTCAGTAGTGACATTTTTTGGGTGCTCAGGTTCAAAACCTTTGAGCCGTCTTCAGCTGGTCTCCCCTGCCCATCAAATATGATTTTCTAATACAAACTGCTGTCCTATTTAAAATGTATCGATTCCTCCGGCAGCTCACCATTGCACTGCTGTCACCACCTCCAACCCCATCTTGCATCTAGACCAGCCAGTAGCCTGTCTCTCTTCAGACGGACCTCAGAGAGCTGCCAGAGTGACCCTCTTAAATTGTAGATTAGGTTATAACACACTTTTTCTCAAAACCTTCTAGTGCTTCCAACTCTTTCCATAAAAGCAGAGCCCATGAAGCCTCCTCCGGGGCCCTCACCCTCCAGTCTCGGTTTCCTTGCTGTCTGCTTCCATCTCACTCTCTGCGTAGCCCACGCGGACTTTCCCTTCTCCCACCTCCCGGTCTTTGTCTTTGCCCAGTCTCTCGCTCTAGAGCGCTCTTTTCCCACTTAGCCCATGATTTATTTCCCCACCACTTTCAAGTCCTTACTGTTATCAGCATTTCAGCATTTTGGTTCCATAACAAAGCTACTTAAAATTACAACTTCCACCTAAGCATACTTTCCAGTCTCTTCTTGGCTCTATTTTATCATAAATCTTATCACGATCACTGTCTAATAATCTATCAATATAAAAATACTTATTTTTATTTAACTTTCATCTCTTTTACTTCTTACCTCTCTTTTTTTATTTTGTCTACTGCTATAATCTTGGGTCCTAGAATACTCTGTGGCATCTATGGGGAGTAAATGAAATTGTAGAAGGACAAAAAGAAAAGCAGAATCATAATGACCAACACTTTGTGAAGGCCTACTTTTGTCCAGCATTACATTAGTCATAATGCAGAGATTTATATTAGCTCTAACTAGCTATTGTAAAAGAGAAACTATTACTATGTAACTGACACAATCAAGTTGAGAGGTGACTGAAGTTCTGAGTAACATGTCCAGTATCACCCACCTAATAATTAATACTGAATTAACACATTCTTTTGATTCATATTTTGGAGGATTATATTACCTCTCTAGAAAGAGCTCTTTAAGAACGAGCCTAAATGTGGGAATGTCAATTTTACTTTTATTTTTCCTTTTGAGACAGGTCTCACCATGCAGTGTAAGCTGTTCTTGAGCTCACTTCATATCCCAGGCTGGTCTTAAACTCACAACAATCCTGGTGCCTCAGTTTCCGAGTGGCTGGGTTTGCAGGCGTGCATACCATGTTCAGATTTCCACTTTTTAAAACAATATTAAACATTATGTATATGTATATAACTTGTTGTAACAAAATTACCATAGGAAAGTTAAAGATTATAGTCATATTTGCAATATTTCAAATAATATAACTTTCCTAGGAAAATTTATTTAAGCACAATAAAGTTTTTTACAAAATTACCATGGTATTTTGTTCTCTTTTTATATTTCACCAACACTTATTCAGCTTCCAGTTAGTCTTTCCGTATTTCATTAAACTATTAAAATAATTATGGTACTGTATTTAAATATTGGAATGGAAAAAATATTTCTTCCTATTTTTATCCTGCATTAATACTTACACTTCTCTACTTTGAAAAGAACATCTATGGTTGAGTAAAATATTGTTTTACGTTTTGAAATTATCTCCTTTTTCAGATTTTTTTTAATTTAACAAAAAGAATAAAGCAATAAAAATCAAGCCTGCACTGACAGAAAAATCATAATGCTGCATAATAATTAGCATCTACTGCATAAGATACAAATGTTTTCAATGATTAAAACCATTATACTCAAAAAAATCAATAATACAGCATTTCAAAACAGGAGATTAACATTGGTTAATATGTTGCAAGTTGTTTTCTTCAAGTTAGTTGCCCAGATTACAAAATATAGCATGCATAATAGATCAAACAATAGAAGTGCAAACTTTCATTCAGTGAACTGAAAGAAATAATATAACTCTCTTATCTCTCATACATATGTATATATATGTATGTATGACATATACACATATATTTATAAATATATGATATTTTTATTTCCCTTTCTTCTTTTCTTTTTTCACTCATCCCAGTTGTTCAAAATAAAATAAAAATTTTAAATAAATTCATTTTTGAAATGTCTATATTTTTACTAATTTGATCAACATGAAAAATTAAACTATTTATGTATGCTCACTTTTATGGAAAAGAATCATTTCTACACTTTCAGTTTTTATAAATTGACAAATTTTATTTTACAAAAATATTGTGCTATTTTCCATTTTTCACCATGAAATAGCGTAAGCTGTCTTACAAAGTTGATACATAAGTATCAGCCTAACTTTGTTACATGAAAAAAATTAGATGTGAGCTGTAAAGAATCAAATTCATTGCCTGCTTTGACAAGTGCAGGGACCAGGGTTGGATTGCAGGTCCCAACACATAGCCTGCCGGCCCTGCCCCTGATGCATGCTGAGCCAGCAAACGAGTCCGGGAGTGGTGGCATGTGCCTGTAATCCCAGCACCTGAAAGAGAGGTTGAAAACAGGAGGACCACTGCGAGTCTGATATGTGAAGTGAGATCCTGTAGCAAACAAACGAATGAGAAAAAAAAAAAAAGAAGAAGAAGAAGAATCAAATTCATTATGTAAAACAATTTAAAGAAGCACTTGTTGCTTGGGACTTCTGTAGGCAGTAATCAGTACAGTCCTATGTGGGAGTGATACATAGGTATTTTTAAATGTTTTGCCATAATTGCACATTTTTTGCATTTTTACCTCATATTGTTTTTCATAGCTAAGCCTTCTCTGATTGAAAAGCAGCCGTAACATGTACAAAAGCATATCTGCAAAGACTACTGAGAAATTCAGTAGCTATGTAGCTATTAATGTGTAGGAAGGGCTTCATTTTCTTCAAAGAAATAGCAAATTTAGTTTATTTTTGACACTGTACTTTATCTCTACTTATTGAGACTCTTAGCACATTTGAAAATGTGGTGAAATTAGAATTGCCTGAAACCAATTTAGAAGTTATTTTTATACTACCTTAAAATCTAAATCTAAATGAGCTTATTTGATCACCTAGAGAAAGTTGAGGAAACGTAAACACGTAACTAAGACTGGTCACAAGACTTGATAATATATGCCTGGGGCAGAATTGGAAACAATCCTTCAAAATCACACCTGAGGACGGGAAAAGTTCAGGGGAAAAAAAAGATCTAGAAAATGTATAAGGATCTGAAAAAATTGATTAAGCAGTATATTGCCTGAAAATTAATTTGTTGTATATTCCACATTAGCTGCTTTCCATAGTATAGAAATAGAGTAATATTTTTCTCAATTTAATTCACAATTTTCTTCACGTAGAGAACTTGTAAGCTTACATGTTTGCCAGGCTCAGATGCAAATTTTATCTCTATTGCCAGTTAAAATGAAATGATTTTATAAATTCAAAGTGCAATTATTTGACTCCTCCTGGAATTTAAACCTTTTACTGCTCCCTCAAACATCTCACAAATAGAAAATGCCCTCATAGAAAAGATATTAGTGAGGTTATCCCGACCTAAATAGTGAATGAAATCTCAACCTAAACCAGAACTAATTCTAACAGAATTTATTCTCTTTTCATGTTACACCTTTCTGATTTGTTTATAATTTTGAAAAGGCATAAGACAATTCACTGGAGTCAAAATTCCTGAAATGAAAAAATAAATTAGCTATGGCACACTCATAATCATTGAAAGTTGGGTCTATATTACCTATCAAAATAGTTATGTGCTTGTCAAGATAGAAAATTATTTTAAGCCAACACATGAAAAATTATTTATGAAATGTTGAAGTTTATGAGAAGAAATAAATTTCAAATTTATACATCTCTACAGAAAAATCCATTTCAAACTTGGCCTTAAATTTTGAAATGTTTAAGGAAACATCTGATTGTATAAAATTCTAAAATTTATAACATTGACAAAATTGGACATTACCCAGGACTGTTGTCCAATGTACGTTTTTGTTGTGGGCTTCAAATGAAATTCAGAGGGTGACACCAGAGCACTTCTGAATTGGTTTCTACCACCTTCTCCCCCCTCTCTCCATCTCTCCCTCTCTAGCATGTTGTTATCTTCATCCAGTAAACTTCTCTTAAGGAATTCAGTGACCCCAGCTCTGCTTGTATCTGTGCCCTTGCACAAACCACTCTCCTGGAATGAGCGCTAGAACTGGTGACCTGCTCCTGCTTTTATATTTTGATTTTTGCCAGTCCACCATTGCAGTACATGACTGCATTCTATGCAGGAAGTTGCTGGATGTACGTAGAGCACCTCAGTGCCTTTGCTCAGCCCCTCTCCCTTTTCTCCTTCCCATTCCCTCCATCTCTAGGTCCCCTTTCCTTTTTCCAAGACCTGTCTCTGCTTTTCCTATTATCTGCCCTTTATTTTGCTCTTTATTTATGTGTTGAGCTTCTCATATAAGAGAAACCACGACAAAAGAGAATGCCGCAGGTGATGGGAAATCATGTACAAGATTAGGTTTGAGAAGACCTCCTTGGGACTGATGAGACAGCCCAGTGGTCTAAAGCCCCTGCTTAGGCAAGCTTAGGCAGGCGCAGGGGACCACGGTTTGATCCTGGCACCACATGCTGCACCAGCCCTGCCCTTAGGGCTGGCTGAGCTGGCCCAGAAAAAAAAAAAAAAAAAAGTGAAAGATGGCCTTTTCTTCTCCCCTCTCTGGCAGGCTCTCGGATGAAGCCAGCTCCCATATAGCAGGCTGCCTTATGAACACTCTGATGCAGTCCTAGAGAAAGGCCTTTGGCCAAGCCAGTGAAAACTAGAGGCTCCTAGCCCTATAGCCTGGAGGCTTTGAATACTGCGATAAACACGGGAGCGATGCTAAGCTGAGCTGGGTTTGGGTTTCTGACCTGGTGATGCTGTGAAACAACTAAACGGGCATCAGCTAACACTGTGGAGTGTCAGGGTAATATATTACACAGCAACACGTAATTAGTAAACTCTGCCTTCCCCAAAATGTATAAGCTACTGAAAGAACAAAGCTAAGTTTCATGTCAGGCAAGATGTTCCATATCGATACTTCAAAAAAATAAAACATTAAGGTGGCACTATGAATGACAATTTTTGGCAAGGATTATTTATTAGGAAGGATTGTAAGGGAAAGCGAGGAAAATTTTCTTCTGAAAGTCAAAAACATACATGATGAACATGGACCTTAAGTGTGTACCAATGAATCAGTAATTTATCTGGTAAGACGGCAGAATGCTACTCACTTTAAAGGATTTTGAGAGGAAGGTTTTTCAGGCACTCAATTAGAATGAAAAGGGAAATAATTAGCTATTAAAAGGCCTCTATAGGGGCTGGGGAGATGGCTCAGTGGAATAAGCACTTCCCTGGCAAGCGCAAGGGCCTGAGTTCAATCCCCGGTTCAAAAAAAAAAAAAAAAAGACCTTTATAAATGTCCAGATGAAAAAGAATGGGAAGGGGCTGGTGAGATGGCTCAGTGGTCTAAAGCACCTACTTAGAACAAGTTTAGCAAAGCACAGGGACCACGGTTCAATCCCCCAGCACCACATGCCAGCCAGCCCCGCCCTCTGGTGGGCTGAGCTAGCCACACACACACACACACACACACACACACAAATAAAATTAAAAAAAAAAAAGAAAAAGAATGGGAAGGGCTGGTCTGCTTAGCAGACACAGGGACTGGGGTTTAGTCCCCAGTGTGCTGTGCTAACCCCATCCCCAGGGCATGCTGAGACTATGACTGAGACTGGGCGTGGTGGCATGTGACTGTAATCCTAGCGCTTGGGAAGCTGAAAACAGGAGGATCACTACAAGTCTGATCTGTGTAGTGAGACTTTGTAAACCCTGCACTAAATACATAAAAGAAAAAAAGAATGGGAGTCTAAGCCATGGGGCAGTGATAGGAGGTAAAGAAATGGGGAAATGGACATGTGAATTCTGGGAACAAAATATTGTAGCTTTGCTGAACTCAAGATGATGGGAAACTGACATAAAGAGGAAAGAGGATGCTAAGATGTAGCCTCATTTACTTGGGAAACATAGCATTGCTGTGAAACAAGGAAGGAGGCACAAGTGGAGAAACAACTCCAAAGGACAAAGTTTGTTTACGCTGGACTTTCGGCAGCAGGATAGCATTTGCACTAGGAAGTCAGCACTCTCAAATCCAATTACGACGTGGAGGAACAAAGTCAGAACTGCAGGTAAGGATCTGGGAACAATTAACTTACAGAGGATGGTTAAAGCCATGAAAAGAAATGAGATAGACTGCTGAGTGTTTAAAAATCTCTTCTTGCTGTCCATTGCCAGCAGGAGAAAGCATAAAATCATTAAAAACCTACTTATCCAACCGCAGTGGCTGCACATGCCAACACACACTCTATATTTTACACAAAGTGACCATCAGGTCTCCCAAAAGTGACCACACCCTCTTGGACACCGCACCCAAGTCCTTTCATTTCCCATTTCTGAAATGCACCCCCACAATATGCTCACTTAGCCATATGGAACCTCAAATATTGCCTCCTTTTTGCAAACATATTATGTACTGGGAAGCCTTTATTACACTACAAGTTTCCTTTCCTTTCTGTCCCAAAACAGCAAAAACAGGATACAGATTCACGTGTGCTAATTTTGTATATCCAGTGGTGCTTTACTAGGAGAAAAGCAAAGGGAAAGAGGAGATGAAGAGAGTAAGAAAAGCTAAAAATCATGCTATTTTAGGAGGCAAATTTAAGAGAAAATGAGAGTGAGAAATCAAAAGGACTACTAATACAGCTGCTTCACCAGCTATGATGGGGATTCTGTCTTGAGAAACCAACATAAATTGAAACGATGCTAAGTCAAAAACACACTGCATGCACTTATCAAACATCATATCTTGGCACCCAATATCACTCCAGAGAGCATGAGTTGCTCCCAGTCGTGACTGCACAGCTAATTGAGAGCTGCAGCTCACACTCAGCATTGCAGGAGAGTATCAAACTATATGCCAGTAGCCTGGAAAGATCTAAGTCCCAAAACCTGAAGGATGGTTTCTACTGAATGTGCATCATTTTTGTACCAGAATGAAGTAGAAAAAGTATTCTCTGAATTATAGTAAGTCAGGGCTGCTTGTATTTTAGAAGGGCAATGCCTCCTAATATTGAATAAAGAGTGTCTTCAACTACCACTTTTACGGTGGCTAAACATTTCTCACTTTGATTTGTAAAAATACAGTGCAATTAGTCTTTTGTGACATTTGGGGAAATTTCCTTTGGATAAACATCAGAGAATTTTATCAAATCTATATGAATTGGCATCCTCTCTTGAAACACATTCTGCTCTACTTGGCAAAGCTAACAATGCCGCTCTTTCCTTAATGTTCCCATACTAAAGAGTTGTGATGTTAAGAACCATCAAGACTTCTTGTAACTCACTGAGAGCCCTCAGTTTACCTCACTTTATTTCTTGGTCTCCATTGAGGTTGATTCTCACAGCAATCCAGGTAATGATCTTCAATAATATATCCCAGAGGTCAGTCAAAATCCTCCTACCTCTGGTCTTCCCCACATGCAAGACTTTTGCCCAAGCACAGACCCTTCCTGGGTCTTCAGTAGTTTCAGAGGACTGGGAGACAAAATATTTTTCTGCACACAGACACCATCTTTGCTAGAGCCATTATTTGCCACAACTGCCAGTCCATGAGATCTCACTTGCCCCATATACCATGGTTGGCACCTGGCATAGTTACTTTGCTTATTCCCACGGGCTTGTTTCAATATTTTATTTGTGCAGGAACATGTAAGATGGATAGCACATTAAACTCATTCTTTCTGAGGTCACTAAGTACAAGAAAGATATTAATTCATCGAGTTCTGGACTTTCATGTAATAGTTTATGTGTCACAATGAAATGCTGATGTAGTTCTTTCTTGGAAAAATGGGATATGCAATGTTTTCTAGTATAAGAAGAAGACTCTCATGCTTATAAATAAATCACAATATTTATCACTTGTCAATCCATTCTGAAGGTGAC
>NW_004524841.1:1669304-1671258 GCF_000260255.1 Octodon degus
CAGAAAATAACAGATTGACAATAAAAGATTATTTTTATCATTTCTTGAAATAGGATTGTCCTAAAATCAGGCACAATATAATAATGTAATAAAAAATAATACTGTAATTATGGATAGTGTCTGCTGGACCCTTAATAGGTGCTAGGTAACAACATAACTGAGCCTGAGATGTGTTAAGTACCATGTACAAAACCATAATTAATATGAAAGAAAATAAAATCAAACCCAAAATCTGACTTCAAGCACCAAGATCTTTTTTTGTTTAATGTATTTGGTACAGGGTGTACAGGGTCTCACTACACCGATCAGACTCATAGTGATCCTCCTATTTTCAGCCTACCAAGCACTGGGATTATAGGGGTGCACCACCACGCCCAGTCTCAATTGCTGTCTCAGTGCACCCTGGGGGTGGGGCTGGCATGGAACACCAGGGATGGAACCCCGGGCCACTGCACTCTGCCTAAGCAGGTGCTTTAGTCTACTGAGCTATCTGGCCAGCCGAAGCTCAAAGATCTTAATTACCACTTTAAAATATACAACATATGAATCTGTATAGCATTCTGTAATTAAAAGCAAAACCTTAATATATTATGATACTCAAAACACCAGTAGAATGTCAGGACAGACATAACTAATTAGTTAGTGATGAAGTCAGATTTGATGATTTCAGAGTTCCTTTTAAATGAAATTTCTCCATTGACTCCACATTAGTGAGTTTTCCCATCGCTGGCATCAAATGCCTACACCCAAAACTTGGAAGGAATTAAGCTCATGCTTTCAAAGGATTCAGTCTATTTGTTCTCTTCAAGGCAGGAACTTAAAGGCAGAAAGTCATGGTGAAGCCAAGATGCTTATTTTATACCTTCCAGGAAGTAAAACAAGTCAACAGCAGCAGAGAGGAAAGGGCTGAGGACTAGATATACAGGCTACAGTCAAGTCTCCGGGACCCACCCAGATACCCAGCAAGCTGCTTTGTCATCCCTGTGTGGCTCCTAACCAGCCAAGTTGCCTTTCCACTTAACTGTCATAGGCTCCTTGAATTGCATAAGCATATCTTTAAAGAAACTATCATAAAAACTGGACAAAATAAAATAAAATTCTTTATTGAGGTGCTCATAACAGAAGTGACCGTTGGGCTGGGGAGATGGGTCAGTGGTCTAAGCGCCTGCCTGGCAAGTGCAAGGACCAAGTTCCATCCCTGGTAGGGCATGCCAGGCCTACCCTGGAATCCTGGGAGTGCTGAGCCAGCCACCAAAGCCAGGAGGATGGCACATGCCTGTAATCCCAGAGCTGGGGAGGCTGATACAGGAGGATCACTACAAGTCAGAGCTGCTGCACAGTGAAACTCTGTACCAAATAAATAAATAATTGATTAAATTTTTAAGTGACTATTTTAGCAATAAACTTCTGATTGGGAGAGATAGATGGATGGATGGATAGATAGATGATAGATAGATAGATAGATAGATAGATAGATAGATAGATAGATAGACAGATACATCTATCTGTATATATATATATATATATATATATATATATTCACAATAAAGAAAGGAAATAAAAAATATTTGAAGAGAAACATATTTAGCCTTGTTTAAGCTTATACAATCGTTAGGGCCTGCCAAATAGCTCAGCAGATTAAAGCACCTGCTTACGCAGACACAGAGAACATGGTTGGATTCCCTGTGTGCAGTGCTGTCTCTGTCCCCAGGGCACCCTGAGAGGGCAATTGAGACTGGGCGTGGTGGCACACGCCTGTAATCCCAGCTCTTGAGAGGCTCAACACAGGTGAATAACTACAAGTCCAAAATACGTAGTGAGGCCCTGTAGACCCTGTACACCCTGTACTAAAAATACAAATATCCAACAGAAAAGTATAGTAATGAGGTATGAAAAGTAAAGCCATATTAATATACTGAGCTGTTAAAGCCTCAAGTCAACAACTTCTGACATT